>NC_137895.1:133118479-133285597 GCF_963455335.1 Martes martes
TGCTCTACTTTTTTCCATCTCTATTGTTACTTAATTCAGGTATCATAATATGTTGTAATGGCTATGGACCAAAATGATGATCTGTAGGCTTCTGAACTCCCACCACCCAAATCCAGACTCCTAAGGCACCAGGAGATTGCTTAAAATGTTCATTAAATCATGTCACCACCCAGCTTAAAATTCTTCTATGGCTTCCCATTGCTCATATGATAAATCCAAACTCCTTAACAAGCCCTACAAAACCTTGCATGATGTGACCTTTGCCAGCATCATTAGCCTTATCTTGTTGATCTTTTTCATTCACTATGCCCTGCTGGGAGTGTTTTTTTTTTTTTTCCCCCAATTCCTCCCACGCAGAGCATTCCTTTTCTCCTTGAGAATATTGGAGATACTGTTCTTTCTGCCAGAAACACTCTTGGCCTTTTACTGCCTTTGCCTGGACAAGTTCTATACAGCTTTCAGGACTCAGCTGGCATGTCACTTCCCCTGGAAAATCTTCCCGAGTCCCCTGATTAGGTGTACATGTGCTTAAAGCACCTTGTGCTTCTCCATTCCAGCTCTCATCATAGGTATCCTTAATACACTGCTTTTGTAATTATATTTCATGTCCATCTCCCCTACCAGACTTAAGTTTTATCCATCTGAATTATTTGCATCTTGTGAGTTATGCAGGGCTCCTATAAGGTACGAGTCATTTCATGAATAAAGGAATAATGATTTTGTGAGTAAATGAATGGATGAACCAATGAAATGACCAGCTCTTCTAACACGACTGGCTACCAAACCAAGTAACAGGAGCAGATTCTCTGGATCTGCTCAGTCTGGATCATGTGGCGGGACCCAAAGGGTAGTCGCAGGTAACTCCTCGCATCCCACATCCTCAGGGATAAGGAGATACTGTGGGAGGTAAAGAGAAGGTGTGGATGTACCAGGGCAAAAAGAGTAAGAGTCAGAACATTAATTAAAAAAAATATAAAAATCTGGCTCTTTTAGCTACTGTTTTTACTAGGAACGACACTCTTGGAGCACCTGGGTGGCTCATTAGGTTGAGCATCTGACTCTTAGTTTTGGCTCAGATCATGATCTCAGGGTCATGGGATCAAGCCCCATGCCAGGCTCTGTGCTCAGTGGGGAGTCTACTTCTCTTTCACTCACTCTCTCTCTCTCTCTCTCTCAAATAAATAAATCTTTGCCCCTTCCCCCACTTGTACCCTCTTCCTTTCACTCTCTAAAACAAATAAATCTTAAGAAAAAAAAAAAAAGAAATAGCACACTCTTTGCAAGAATATAATTTATCTTTTCTGTGGTTTTCCAAAGGCATACATATCCAGGAAAAACATGGCATCTTATACTGATACTGTGTGTGTGTGTGTGTGTGTGTGTGTGTGTGAAGGGGAAGGTAAACATTTAGACTTATAAAACTATAAAACCACTGAAGGGCCTTCTATGACAACGGTGATTCTCCCATCTGTCGGGCCACATGGCTCAACGTGGGGGTCATGCCTTGTGTGAGCCATGGTTGGTTGCTGAGTGAGATCACTGAGTTCAGCTAATATTCACCGCTTTATGGAGGGTGGGTGTATTAGGCTTGGCTTCTCCATCTATGCGTTCCCATTTCATCTTGATTTCACGGAGTATTACATCTGATATTTGGCTTCAATGATGAATTTATATGTTGTGCTCAGGCTCAGAGAATGGACGGCAAGAACAGTGTTAGGAAGCAATCAAGGATTCGATGTCTCGATCACTATGAGGCAAAGATCCATGTCAACTAAGGAGAACTCCAGCTTTTGACAAGGTTAAAACCATTCAGAGGACTGTTTGACAGTGAGGCAATAGAGAAAGCTATCTGAGTAGCTTTATTCAACAAAGGCAGTTTTCATCAAAAGACAAATGAAGTTAGAGGATACATTGCATTGATCTCAGGGAAACTGAGAGATGTACATGCCAGGGGAATAAGAAATGTATACAACAAAGGAAGAAAGGAGAGGCCCTTATTTTGGACTGGGTGGCTTACTGCATTCTACCTTATTAAAACATGCTTGAGTCTGTCATTTATGCAGTGGATGCTGCATTATAATTTTTTGTTGACCACCATGCAATGTCTGCACTATCTTTTCCCATTAAGATACCAAGGTCAATGATACAGATAATTAGCCAACTGATTTAGCGCATCAATTTTCCCTGAAGTTCGAGCAAGAGTCTCACCCTCCAGCCTTGACATTCCTACTCCACACGGACCCAGGGACAAGGGCTGGCTCCATATGCAACACCGAGGCAATCCACGGCTCAAGTGCTGTCTAGCAGCATCGTGTGTCTACTTAGATGATGATGAATGCTATCTTTGTTCCAGGCAGGAAAATGTCATTACGCCGGCTCATATTGCTGACCTCCCAGGGCTTCCCACTAAGTGTTGCCAAAGGGTTGTGGTGCTGATAATTCCTTACAGAGCTCTGAAGAGAATAAAGCAGAGAGGGAAACCTGATGAAAATTGGATAAAGAACCCAAGGTGAATTGAAGCTTAATACACCAAACAGCAGAGAGCGTGGCTGCTTTCTTTTCCCACCTCTTGTTTTCCCTTCCGCAATTGTAGGCAGCACTCCAGCTGTTATTTCTGCCCTCTCAAAGCATTCTTCAGTCACTCATATCCAGTCCTGCACTTCACCTATCAATAAAAGGAACTTGAAATCTTTCAACACAGAGATATTATTTCTGCTTCAACTGATTCTAGGACGCCACAGTTCACAATGAAAATCTGCAGATTGCTGATAGCTCTGTCAATATCATTCAACGGCTAACAACACTTTATTTGTGGTACCTGTAGGTAGAGTGTAGGCATCTGAACCCATCAATAAACGGAAAGAAAGTCCTGGGGCTCAAAACAATTTGGTTTTACAAGGAGCCTGGTTTGCAAACTTTGCTGCTTCATTACAAGAAGAATTCTTCGTAAGTTTTAAAGGACGTAAGATGCAATCATCTTCTAACAACTTCAATGGTAGGATAACAAGGGCAAGAACTGTATGCTAAGAGGAGTGTTTGCTATAATGTATTGTTGTTTTGTATCACAGGTGCATACTCAATCCCTTCAATAAGCTGCTTCTTATGGTTTTAGAAAATAGCTCATAGTCCATCTCCTTGGTGTTTTTATTCTTAGGCTTTTGAATATCTTTTCATATGTTTCCTCATCATTTCTTTTTCTTTGTCAGCCATTTGCCTCTTTGATTTTATGGCCTTTCATATACATAGATATATACATACACATACATGTGTGTCTTCATTGCCATCGTTGAATTCAATGAATTCATAGACGTTTTGGTTTTATTATAGATACTGACCTTTCGTCTAGTGATCAACAAAATTATTGATTTTTTAAGTCAATCGGATTTATAGGGTCTTGATATTCACACTGTTCTAGATGATGATTCTTAGAAAATTATTAATCATGAATGAATTTTAGCGAAGTGGTAGTACAAGAAAAGAAATAAGAAAGAATCAATAAAAAAATACCATTATTATCCCCGGTTAATGTAATTGAATCAATATCACTGAGCCATTGAAAGTCAACATATCGGAGAGATATATTCAATAGAAATCTACTTCCTTTGAGGTGCCTCTGATGTTCAGTGAAAAATGACTAAAGAAATATAAGATAAACTATTTGATACAGCATGGATTTTATAAATCAAGATTTAATACAATATTACTTTAAGAGAAGTCAAAATAAATTCTCTAGCTGAAAGCTATGAGGGTACTATTATTTTCAGGAGAAAAAAACTCTACCCCAAACATAATAACTCCATCCTGAATATCTTATGATGGGTCTATTAGATATTATGGACCAATGCTTATAAGTATCGTATTGTATTGTACAGTATTCCTTATGAATGAAATGATGAAGATAAAATTTCCTTGATGTCATGGCAATTGTGACATAACTACCATCATTAGTAATAAGTGAGCTACATTTTCTTAAATATTTTTAAATATACACTGAGCACCTTTGAAAGAGCTTCACCATTTGAATATTAAGTGACCTGAGAAGTATAGTTTTTTTCCAAAAGAAACTACATAGAGATGGAAAGAAACAGCATCAGTATTTTCGGTGAAACACCATGTTCCTGGCACGATTTTAGGTACAAAGGATACAGAGAAAAAAATTATTCTTGATGATGAAATGGACTCTTCCCAAATAAATATTTACTAGTTTTCTCCAATAATATAGCTGGAAAATTATTGTGGGAAATAGACTCTTTGCCCAGGGAGCATTTTATGTCTCACAGAGCTAACACACATTAATACTGAAAACAGAGAGATGATCATTAGAATGGCAGCCTTTGGTTCTACTGGTTTCTTTGAAAAGTTGAAGTAGTGATTGTTGTAGGTTGCCTACTTAGCATCTCTTCTCTCATGTCTTTTCCCCCAAAGAACCCCAGTTTTGTTAAAACATCTTCTTCCTTTCCAGTCAACCAAGGTGTCTGAGGTGAATCTGAAGCCACACGCAGCTCCAAGACTGAGCATGACTAGTCTGGTTAAGTTTGTAGGGGGGGCACGTGATGGAATTTGGCAACAATGGTTCATGGATATCACGTGCAGGATCATCTTAGGAGAGCTCTTCCCTGCAGTCCTGGGAAAGGTTACAAAGATGACCCTCTCTCTTTTCCCTTTGGACAGTTTGTCCTATGCAAACATTGAGTGTGGAACTATCACTCCATCTCAAGACCAGCTGGAGGAGAAAGCTAGCAGACACAAGAAGGCAGAACCAAATGAATTGCAGGAAAATGATGCAGCACCAGATTCAGGCAAATCTTGAAGCCTGTCCTATCCCTGCATTGCAGTGTTTTGGGCCAATAAATGCCCCTATTGTTGAACACAATTTTAACTGGATTTTCTGTTACTTTCAACAAGAGTCATCCTAAATAATACATAATATTTTCCAAATAATTGGAATGTTAGTAATTATGAAGAAGAGGCGATAGAAGCTAAATGCCAATATGGAAGAAGTCCAAGTATCTGGTGAAAATGATCAACGGTTGTATTAATTATCTGTTAATCAACTACTAATTCTTCTTATATCCTAATGTGAAGATTTTTTTTTTTTAAATTTTTTATTTTAATAAACATATAATGTATTTTTATCCCCAGGGGTACAGGTCTGTGAATCATCTGGTTTACACATTTCACAGCACTCATCATCTAATGTGAAGATTTTTATGAGATTTTTATGCCTATCTCTTATCATTCCTTATGTTTTCTTCATTTCCCTTTTAAGTTTTCATGCTGGTATTGGTCTTTCATAGACAAGACCTTGGAATAAATTGCAAGTGACTGATTAGTGTCATTTCTGAACTCAGAGAAGATGGTCTCTGTTCACAGGAAGGAAATAATCTATTTAAGGAAAGAAATCATCTAAGTTTTAAAACACAATAATGACTAACACAATAGGGGTGCCTGGGTGGCTCAGTGGGTTAAGCCTCTGCCTTTGGCTCAGGTCGTGACCTCAGGGTCCTGTGATCCAGCCCCGGGGTCCGGCTCTCTGCTCAGCAGGTGGACTGCTTCCCCCTTCTCTCTCTGCCTGCCTCTCTGCCTACTTATGATCTCTTTCTCTCTGTCAAATAAATAAATAAAATCTTAAAAACAACAACAACAACATGATATTGTTGACTGATTGAAGTAGATAGTTTGTGTCTCAGGAACTTGGGATGGTGCGATTGGGAGACAGAGAGGCTTGGGAATAGAAGAAAGTTCTCTGAGGCTCCAAAGAACAAGTGGAATTCAAATCTGCAAAGGTAGAAGGAGACTATGTTTGGCAAGATGGTTGAAGCCTAAGAAAATAGGCCTAAAGAATCTGGATTTGAACCTAGGAGCAACCAAAATAGACCTGGGACCAGACACCATTATAGCATCAAATTCTGAGATAACAGAGTTCACTCTGAAGCCACTTCTTTAGGACTGTGAGCACTCACGTTTATCACTTGAAGCTGGTCTGGTGTCTTCATGTCTCCTCTAGGACCTTAAGGAAGATAAATAAGTGTACTTCTGCCTCATCACTGAAATGGTTAATTTAAAGTGTTCAAGTCAATGTTAAAAAAAAAAAGTATAAATCTCCAAACAACCTTTATTTATATTTGCTTCTAATAAGAGCTATAAAACATGTCTCAACAAGCAGCAATTTAATTACATCCATGCATTTGATCTGCAGAACATCCTGTTCATAATAAACCCTTACTTATAAATATACATTGAAAATACAAATTAAGCAACCATGTTAAGCAGTGTGGTCTGTTTTCTAGATGCTCTAAGATTTGCTCTGGAATTGTTTGTATAACTTCAGGGAGGCCCTGTGCTCTTTTCACAGTCCATTGCATAAAACTTTAGTTTTAATTTGGGAAGTTGGGGGCATGTTACCACTTCCACAAGGTAGGAATAGCACAAAGAATTTTGTAGCTTCAAGTCAACAGCTCATCCTAGGCGTTTTCCCCAAAAGACTTGCGAATTTCTTTATATAAGAAAGTGAGATTCTACTCTTGTTCAGTTGGCCAGGAATAAAATCTATAACCAGTAACATGGTGGGCTTCCCCATCACTGACCACATTTCATTTTGGAGAGTGGGTTCACTTTTTATAAGATGCTATTTGTTAGCAAATTTCCATAATGTTACCTGTGAGCAAGAGAACAGGATGTTCTCCTACTTCTAAGTGTATAGGATAGGGAGCAATGATGGAGACAGTTGGAATTCTGTGGTAAAGTATTTACTGATTTTTTTGTGAATTATTCTTTCTGTTGTAGAATCACATGCACACATATACATACCCACAGAGAGGTAAAAACCCAAGCACTGTCACATCCTTTGCCCTTGTCTGCACATTTACACACACAGTGCTTTGAAAATTGGAATTCAGTTTTAGTAAGGAATTTAAAAAAGTGTGACTCTCTATTACCAAAGAGACATAAACTTCCTACAATATTGGATTTAAATTTTATTCCACATTATAACATTATATACAAACCCACTAACTACACACAAAGTCAAATAGACATTTCACTAAGTCATACTTGCTTTTCAAATATGAGATACCCTCAGATAATTTTTTATTTTATAGAATCTCTCATTGAAAAATAAACAAGGAAAGCCTACAACCTGTAACACTGATGGGTCACATCAGTTGAAAAACACTGTCTTAACATAGATCAATGGAACAGAATAGAGAGCCCAGAAATAGACCCTCAGCTCTATGGTCAACTAGAATACAGGCAGCAACCTCTTTGACCTCAGCTGCAGCAACTTCTTCCTAGAAACATCACCAAAGGCAAGGGAAGTAAGGGCAAAAATGAACTATTGGGACTTCATCAAGATCAAAAGCTTTTGCACAGCAAAGGAAACAGTTAACAAAACCAAAAGACAACTGACAGAATGGGGGAAGATATTTGCAAACGACATATCAGATAAAGGGTTAGTATCCAAAATCTATAAAGAACTTATCAAACTCAACACCCAAAGAACAAATAATCCAATCAAGAAATGGGCAGAGGACATGAACAGACATTTCTGCAAAGAAGATATCCAGATGGCCAACAGACACATGAAAAAGTGCTCCACATCACTCGGCATCAGGGAAATACAAATCAAAACCACAATGAGATACCACCTCACACCAGTCAGAATGGCTAAAATTAACAAGTCAGGAAACGACAGATCCTGGCGAGGATGCAGAGAAAGGGGAACCCTCCTACACTGTTGGTGGGAATGCAAGCTGGTGCAACCACTCTGGAAAACAGCATGGAGGTTCCTCAAAAAGTTGAAAATAGAGCTACCCTATGACCCAGCAATTGCACTGCTGGGTATTTACCCTAAAGATACAAATGTAAGGATCCGAAGGGGCACGTGCACCTGAATGTTTATAGCAGCAATGTCCACAATAGCCAAACGATGGAAAGAACCTAGATGTCCATCAACAGATGAATGGATAAAGAAGATGTGGTATATATACACAATGGAATACTACACAGCCATCAAAAGAAATGAAATCTTGCACTTTGCAATGACGTGGATGGAACTAGAGGGTATTATGCTGAGCAAAATAAGTCAATCAGAGAAAGACAACTATCACATGATCTTCCTGATATGAGGAACTTGAGAGACAACGTGGGAGGTTTGAGGGGTAGGGAAGGAAAAAATGAAACAAGATGGGATTGGGAGGGAGACAAACCATAAGAGATTCTTAATCTCATTGGGGGGAGGTTGGGTTATTGACATTGGGGAGGGCATGTGCTATGGTGAGTCCTGTGAAGTGTGTAAGCCTGTTGATTCACAGACCTGTACCCCTGGGGCTAATAATACATTGTATGTTAATAAAAAAAATTAAAATTAAAAAAAAGAAAAACATTGTCTTAAAGTACATTATGCAATGTTTGCAGACAATTGTAATGCATGTTAACATATTTACACATTGGTTTGTTAATATGTTAACTAGATTCTCCTCAGTCAGGGATTACCACTAGAATAATTCTGAGACTCAGTATTTCATTTTTAATGACATCAGGATAGAAATATTTCTGCTGCCAGCACTTTGTCCCCCTGGGTAATATCAGTAAATTATATAGCCTAAATTCTTTTGGACCTCCAGAAATCTCTTGAAACATAAAGAAACACTGAAGCAGCTTACTTCTGCCACATCATATTTCTAGAACTAACTTTATTGAAGAGCTCCAGCTGTTTACATGTTCCTAGTGGCATTTTCGAGTGCAACGAATATCCCACAATATGATGAATAGATTAGCAATTGTCGATAGTGATGGAAAACCTCCAGGGAATATCCATGGGCTGGATTACAGGACCAGACTCTCTCGCAGGAAGAGTACAAGTCAAGTGTAACTAGGATTTGGACTAGGCACAAGCCCTGCTATAAATGCTGAAAAGCAACACTTCTCTGCACCTACTTGCGTGTTTTCAGTTAGCACATCAGGAGGTTAGGTAAAACTTCACCTTCATCAATTCAGGGACCGAAGCAGGTCATAATTTGTTGTTATATGCACATCTTTGCATATAAATAAAATAAATAAAAAATAAATAAAATAATATAATATAATAATAATATAATAATAATAATAATATAATAATAATATAATATAATAATAATATAATATAATATAATAATAATAATAATAATAAAATAAAAAAATAAATAAAAAAAGAAAGGATACGGGTCTACTTGACTTGGGAATGCATTTTAAACTTTAATCAAACAAGAGGAGGTCAGGAGTGCTCTGCAACAAATGAATACATTATTGCCGGAAACTACATTGGAGTATATAACTTCTCACTCAATTTTTTAAAAATTTCCATTCACAAATTGGAAATATGATAGCTATGTCTCTACTTATCTCCAATGATATATAAGTCAAACTCATGAAGGCATAATATGAAGCTATGTTTCCAAAACCAGTACAAGACTTGTGCTGATTCATCTCAGTTTTCACCTTACTCCCTCGTGAGCATAGGGTAATATCTAATAAAGCTTAGTCATGAAATCTACAGCCCCAAGGAGAGGTAGTTTGACAGATCAGTATTAAGGTTGAGTACAATGTTTTGCCTCTTGAGCATGAAGTTCTATTCAAAGGGACTGTGGGAGAAAAAGGCAAGAGACACCATCTGGTTGGATTATGAAGTGGCTGATACATACAGTGGTTTTGTTAATGGTGGTCTGTTTTGCCCTGAAGGAGCTACACTTTAATTCTGCTGCTCTCAGAGGCTAATCTGATTCTGCCTCAGATGCGGGTCTATACCTGATTTGGAATTTTGTCTCTAACTTTTCAGAATGTTCACTCCTCTACCTCTAGACTAGAGTCTGCTGACCGTGCTTTAAAGCAAACATCCTCATAGGACATTGGACAGTCACTTCATTTGATGCAATTGGCAGCGATACTTTTTTTGAGGGGGGTAGAGAGGCAGAGGGAGAGAGAGACAGAGAGAGAATCCCAAGTAGGCTCCACACCCAGTGTGTGAACCTGATGTGGGGCTGGATCCCATAACCCGGAGATCATGACCTGAGCCAAAATCAAGAGTCGGATGCTTAACCGACTGAGCCACCCAGGTACCCCAACAGTGATAGTTATTTTTAAACAAAAGGACAGGAGGAGGGGCTACCAGAAAATCTGCTTTATAAACACACCCCCAAACCAAGATTACAGAAAGATTTGCCATAAGCCTAACACTCTAATACTTCTTAGAGAAGAAGATATTGTTAGCACGATGGGATCTTTAAAGCCTATTGGATTCTATTAACAGCATAAGGAATATTCAGGGATTTCTAGACATCTCTGAAACATTCTGAAATCCTGAAACAATTACACTGAGTAGCGAGGTTTGTTATTTTTGTAGGTCTTTAGATCTGCTTTAACAAAGGGATTTGGATTTAACTGATGCTAGTGTCTAAGTTGGAATAAGAATGCACTGGATTTGGTGACTCTGGGAACCTCTCTATCTGCACCCATGGCAACTACATCGCAGCAGTGTCTCACCCCCAGTTTCAAGGACGCCTTTACCAGCTGAGCTTTAATTAATGATACATCAACAGACAGGCAGGTGACAACCATTATATTCTTTCACCTTATCACTGGGGCTAGAATTAGTGACAAAAAGTTTTAATTAAATTTTAACTTTATCGAACTTAATTGACTTTACACGAAGATGGTACATACAGGCACACACATGTATTTGCATGTATATATTTGTTTAGAAATTAAAGTTTTCCAATGTCTTATTTTATATCAGAGTGTTTAAGGAGAAAGGGATAGTAGTTAACCCAAATTAATCCAGTATAAATTTAACCTTCTGCAAGGGTCATTCCCAAACGTGAAATACTTAAGTGTGCCTGATACATCGTAAGTGTGCAATGAATGTTCGTTAATGATAACAGTTTTACTTGTTGTCTCATTTGCCTGCCTTTGTTCAGAATCTCTCTCTGCTCTTCTGCACATTTTCCCCATGAGCCTATCCATGTGATACACTGGCTATAAGTAATAAAAGTATTGATCTTTCCAGTGACTTAAGAGAAAGTAATGGATATGTTTTTCATAGATCCATTCTATACATTTAACTTAGGGTAGGGGTCATATCTACATGTTCCTCCTAATTCCCCAATGCTCTGGTCATGGTCTCCTTTTCTTTTAGAGAATTACCATCACCTTTAATTCAGAACTGTGGGGGAAGTTCGTTACAAAACATTTAAAAACACTTAAAATTATAGAGAAAATATGAAAGTCACTTTAAACCTTATCACCTATTGATAGCCATATTTGACATATTTACTAATTTCCTTCATCTTTTTTAGATGCATAGACTACTTTCAGTCTTTAAAGAATACCAGAGTCATCCCACCCATGTGCTCTAGTGGCCTACTTTTCACGCAGATATTTTCAATACTACTTCATGTCATTAGATATTTTTCAAAATCATTATTTGCAATGACCGCTTAACATTCCCTTCTGTGAATATATCCTATTCAACCTTTTCTTCAGTGCCAGATATGTAGATTGTATCAATATTTTGCTATTGTAAATAAATGGTAATATTCTTTGCACACTGATTATCAGTAAACATCGTTTACAGATTCCTGTCACTCAGGTGACATCCATAATTTGTTGGATAGGATATGAAACTGTAATTTAGTTCCTTCCTTAGGAGCACTGAGTAACTGTCTGCTTGTGGCGATGTGTCTGTCTCATGACACAGCCTAGTGGGGGTTATGGAAGGCGACACGCCCTCCGTAATGAAGTCAGCCCTCAGAGTAGCTCCAAGTCGATTTTATATCCAGCCCAAACTTCCCCTAGATCCAGAATCACTTATCCTCTATCATAATAGAATAGCACCTGGCACAGCGAGGGCAGTTAATCAATCCTTGTAAACTGAACATCCAAGCATCTGTTAGACATTTCACTTGGTTGTCTTACAGGCATTTCAAACTTAACATGCCCACACACTAAACTTGTAACTGCCATGAATCTCCCACAAAAACCAACAAAACGCCACCTGTATCTCTCTCCCTCCTTCCCATCTCAGCAAATCAGACCATGACTCACACATTGTGTCAAGCCAGAAAGCGGGGAATCATCTTCCACATGCTCATCCCCCTCCCACCCGTGCAAGTCCCATGGCTTGCTGTCCAGAACCAACCCTTCCAACCTGTCTTCTCGCCACTGCCGCAGCCACCGGCCTGGTCCAAGTCACCATGAGCTCAGGGTGAGCCCTTCTTTCTGGTCTTCCCACTTCTGCCACTGACTTCTTTCACACAGAACATGTTTTAAAATACATTTGCGGTCCTTGGCACTGAGCATTTTAATAATATACAAACCGAGCGTAGCCCACCTGCTCCAATACCCATCACTCTCTGTCAACGTGCCTTTTGTATTTCCTTCCCTGCACTGACCATCATTTATAACTAGATTTATTTTTATTTTTCCTTTGTCTCTCTCACTTGATGAAAACTGCAAGAAAGCAAGGACCAGACCATCTATTTTATTTATAGGATTTTACTAGCATAATGTGTGCACATATTAGACCTTTCAGGGATATTTATAAGGACAGACATGACCTCAGGATCCATCACTCTGGGTGGTTTGGGGATAATTTAGAAGAATCTCCATCTATAGGTCCCCCACTTTATAGGTTCCCAAAGGATGAATCTTTTCCTAGCTGGGCAATCCCAGGAACTGCTTCAGTGTTTTTTCAAAGCTCCCTGAAAGAATTCTCTCCCTGAGAAAAGTCTTGATGAGTGTTTATTATTTTTTTAATTCTTATTTTTTTAAAGATTTTATTTATTTATTAGAGAGAGAGAGAAAGAGAGAGAAAGCACACAAAGCAGGGGGAGCAGCAGACAGAGGGAGAAGCACAATCCACCCTGAGCAAGGAGCCCAACGTGGGACTCAATCCCAGGACTCTGGGATCATGACCTGAGCTGAAGGCAGACGCTTAACCAACTGAGCCACCTAGGAGGCCCTTGATGAGTGTTTAAGAAGCTCAACAAATGGTTTCTAAGTTCTTTCCTTAAGGCAGCCATATTCTACAGCCATGCTACCCTTCGACCACCCAGCTCTCCCTTAGACATGAAGCTAACTGTTGACTTCTCTCCTACTTCTCATCACACACCTGGCTGTACCGTGGAGCCAAGGCTCTGCTTATAATGCTGCCAAGGAGGCTGGTTCCGTGGGGATAGTGCCGTTATCTACTTTGCTGCCCTTGAGGTATTTCAATTATCATTATAATCATTTAATGATATAATTATTTTATTAATTTTTACTAAGAATAGCAACTCTAAAACCAGTGTCATCCAAATCTCCAGTTTTGAGGCCAAAGAGATGTAGTAACAGGTGTAAGAAAATCAAGAAACAGACTCACAGTGATTGCTGGTTCCTGTTCAGTGTTCAGCACAGAGACGACAGAAAGATGGTGAGGATTCCCTCTGACAACATGCATTGGAACTTATTTCTTGGGGTTTGACCTCATTCAAAAGCTAAAGGTAAAATAATTCACTTATACTTCTACAATTTTTGATTTAGAATTCTATCAGATGGCTAATCAATCCCCAAACGAGGTGTCTCTCTCTCTCTCTCTCTCTCTTTTTTTTGGCCGAGGCTATTTGACACAACCTCTTTCCAAGGGGCTGCTAGCACTAGTGAAATTCTTAAATTCTCCATATGCAGAGAGTGACTATAGCACATTTTGCCAAATAAATGCATAATCGAACATTAGACATCTGGTTTTAAAGTCTGTGTCAATATTGTCCACGTTCTCTGTTATCCTGATTTTCTGCAGATTTACGGGTTGCCCTCAAAGAACACAGACTCTTCGGTTTTCATAATAACAAAGCCTGCTGCAGGATTTAAAAGTAAGACAGCGAACGAAAGCAGTGAAATGCAGGGCAGCTGATTTGCCTTAGATGAATGGTGAAGATTCAGGCGACACAAGGATTCATGCCCTGGACTGGCCATCTAATTAAAATGAGAAATGACACGGGCAGCAGCTACGCAGTTTAGAGAATTACTAATCAGGCAAAAATGCAAAATAGGGACACTATCTTTTTTAGAATGTTCGTTTGCATCTCTGTGTCACCCAGTCCAAATGACAGGCAGGAAATAATATCAACAAGATGCAGACAACTTTAAATAATGTTTAACCCTCCTGTGGCACAACATGGATGGGAAGAACAGATGATCAGCCTCATTCACGTACGAGAGTATTGAGGATTTACCAAGGGGTATTCGACTTACCCAAAGATACCTACGTGAAGGTGGAAGATAGGGAGTGTGGATGACCAGCTAGTTCCATGGTCTTTTTGGAAGGGTCGTCCTCCATTAGATGGACACGAGCAGAAAACCACAAATAGTGCAGCCGAACAAAGGTAGGTGGTCTTCTTGGGGATAGATACACCCACTGGAGGGAAATGGAACTGGTTTACAATTATACTAACCATCGGCAAGCAGGCCAGTTAGGAGGAGGTTAAACCCAACACACAACTCAAACCCCCAGGAGGAAGCATGCTGCTTCGCTGGGAAGGATCTGCCAAGTTCTCCACTTCAAAGAGAGCTCAGTAGGGGTGCGGACGAAGGGAAGAATTTGGATGAACATGTGAAAATGTTTACATGGATCTAGGAGAAGAGATTGAGCAAATTCACATGGACTAGAAAATTGCCTTGAAAACTATACAAAGAGAGATGAGTCAAGAAAGGAAAATAATTCAGGGGGAAAGCCAGGTGCTGAAGCAGCGGTTTTGACCAACAGAATGTTATTGTACACATGAGTTTGAATGCCGGTTCTCTAACTTCTTGCTTGCTGAGTGATGATGGACAAAAGAATCACAAGTAGGCCACATCCGCAAAACAGGCCTCTTTGCAAACATCTCTTCAGTTTTTATCAGAGGCTGTTTTTTTCTCCCCCTATAGCTTTACATGGCATAGTTTTGACGGATTTGACAGCAAGCACGTTCCGTGTATCTTTCAGGGAAGGAGCTTTTCCCACAGGAATAAACTAATAGTCATATCTCTGAGCTGGCTTTTCTGAGCCTTGATGCTCTGGTTATGTCCAGGAAGTCTGGCTATGCATGCAGTGTTTTGCAAACCTCATGTGTGAGCCCCAGAGGCCAGGAAAGGTTGGTAAAATGGAAACAGGGAAGGTTGCTAACTGGCTTCCAATTTAGGTAGAGAGTGGATTTGGGCAGGAAAAGATCCCTCCTCTTTGCACAGATCGTCCCTGTGACTTAACAGATCTTGATCCTATTGTTAGAACATGAGGGAGAAAAAAATTATTGGCGGTATTGGCCAATTTAATGTCAGATTGGAAAGGGTCCAACTCACATTAGATACTCAATAGATACTTGCTGAAAAAACTAGGAGAATCATTTTTTGAGTATAATAGGCACAGATATAAGTATATATTTTGAAGGAAAAAAATGCAATGCCTTTTCATTTCAGAGGCTTGACATAGAGGGTGGGACATGCTTGGTTGGACAGGATGAGGTATGTGGGCTACCCACGGTGGTGTTCAATTGCTAGATATGTCTGGCATGGCATAGGATCAATATAATCACTTGTGTCAACTTTTCCTTAATTGGGAACAAGTAGATATCATAGGGAATCGCTTTGTAAAAGTACTCGTTAAACACTTTAGAAATGCACTAATATAAATAAGTACTAAATTGCATGTACTGTTACTGCTAATTTATGACCAAAAGATTTCTCCTTGTTTTTGCAAATGTGAATAATTACACCTAACATCTCCAGGCACTGAAATTATATGCATTTGAATGATTTAGGATGCCAAATAACACCAATCTTTTTTAAGCTCAATGGGAGACAAAATATGTGTTTAGAAGAGATTGTGACTTCTAACGCTCTTCTCACGATACAGGTGGTCGAGTGAGCTCATAACATTTGCACTTCTTTATATGGACTTGAGATCTTCGGGCTTCTTTGAGCAGCTTTGGATCATTTTTACTGCTTCAGATATTTGTAATTCAGTCTTACCAAATTACTTGGAAAAAATCCATTTACAAACAAATAGATTTTTAAAAAGAAATCCTGTGTAGAACACAATGAGTGTGAAGAAGGAAAAGGGATACTAAGAAAAATTTTACTTCCGTATTTCACATCTTGGAACTATCGAAGATGACCAAGAACGCTGAACTGGAGTCATTTCACTTCCAGTAAACCCACTTATGCCCTGTTTTCTTGCCAGCATTTCAGTTATCCTGTCAATGGCCATCTTGAAGTCGATGACCCTCCCTCTGGTCTCTGGCCAGAAGGTCAAGAGTAGCCTAACACTGTATCACAGTGTATCATTCACCTCACTTCATCTCATTGTGTGGGCATTTTATCATCATGTGTCTTCACAAGAAGGGTGAGTACCGTACAATTACATACTTTGAGTGAGACAGAATCCCCATAACTTGTATTTGTATATTGTTTAATTGTTCCATCTCATTATTAGTTATTGTTCTAATCTCTTACTGTGCCTAGTTTATAAATTAAACTCTATCATAGCTGTGTATGTGTATGAAAAAAACAGTATATACAGGGTTTGGTATTATTTGTCACTTCCCTGGGGGTCTTGGAATGTATCTCCCTGGATATGGGGGGACCACTCTATGTCTGTATATTTATGCTTCCAGAAATCTATTTTTTCCCTAGTTTCTCACTGGAACATTTGCCTTAAATAGTGTCTTTAAGAGTTTTTATGGTCTGAATGGTACCCAACCAAAGGTAATTATCCTTTGTGTGTGACATTCTAATCATTTCCATAGCAACCACTTATGGGTTAAGATGTCACAAAGAGGATTAAGACTTCATTTGTGGGATAAACAACAGGAATGAAACACCACTAAGATATAGATGCTGCTTTTGCATCAAATAAATGAGTGGGAAATAGACAAAATGAAATAGCAGTATTTTCCAATAAAAAAATTCATTGCACTTACAAGTTGCCTGTCAGTGAGGGAATCCTCAAATGCGAGTTTGGACAGATGGTGTCTTCTCATCAGGGGTGATAAAGACCCAACTGTATGTAGCCATTTAGAGATTAGAGCTATTCTCAGTTCCTCAAAGGGCAGTCCTTTATCTGGCTGCATAGCATGAAACACTTTGCAGAAAAAGTGTACTATTGTGTGTAACCTGCAACTTGTCATTTTAGTTTTTCATCAAAAATGTTCCAGTTTCTCCTAATCCAAAGAAGCTTGCTTTGCTTCTGCGGACCACCCCTCATTCCAATGGAGACAGCCAGCTGCAGTCACACAATAAATCACAGGGAGCATCCTCGGGTCCCTTCCAAGTTTGGAGGAACTGTTTTTGGGTAAGGATCAAGGCTATTATGGGATCGCAGGGATCTATAGGCTCTGGAAGTATTTTCTAAAGTAGGAGGTAAATGCCATGAAAACCAAGACCATTTTTTTTTTCACCATTTACCCAGAAATGGAAGCAGTCTTGGGCACATAGTAGGTACTCCAAAAGTTTTAAGTTGATGAATAAATGAAAGTAGCAATGGCTACTATGAGAGCAAAGCCAGAAATGCCCATGATGTAACTTTTAGAATGCTTTACCACACAGTTAAGTTTCCAACCTCAAAACACAAACTTGAATCTTCCTTTTGCAAGATGTTGCCACACTCCTTGTTTTATTTTTTATTTTTTTATTTGTTGCTGTTGTTTTGCTAAAACAGATCATAAATCCTGTCTTAACATACATTCGCAGTGAGGTACAAGACCCTGGCGAGGGGAGGGAACGTTGCCCTGGTTGGGGAGAGATGAAGCTACAGTGGCAGGTGGGGACCAAACCATACCGGAAACCATGACAAGCACTGGCTGGACCTCCCGCAATTTTAATTTAAAGCTTCTCTCTTTCTCCATGGATAACTGAATGCTACCTCTTTCCCCTAACCTGATTTATTCCAAGTTGACTTCACCTGAGTGAAAAAGTTCACGTAAAGAGATGGTGGAGAGAAGTGGATGTGTGGCCATACACAGGAGCAAACATTAACTTGGTTAAGGACCTAAGTGTAAGAAGGAAACCATACAAGCATTAGAAGAAAATATGGGAGAATTCCTCCTTAACCTTGGGGCAGGGAAAGGCTTTTCAACTATATCTTAAAATCCAAAGGTAATAAGAGATTGATACCTCTGACTACATAACTATGGCAATATTTTATATGGTAGAAACATTATAAATAATATTGAAAGACAACTGGTAAACCTGGAGGCAATATTTATAATATCTAATATAAACAAAGGGTGACTGTTCCTAATATATAAACAACTCTTCAAAACTTGAGAGACAAAGGATCAAAAACTCAGTAGAAAAATTGGAAAGTAGTAAAAGACTCAAACAGAGAATTCACAAAATGTATATGAAAGTTCTTAAATGTATGGAAAAACATCCATATCTTTAAAGTATAACCTTAAATTTTTATATTTTAATGAAAAAAATAAATATATTTCTCACCTATCAAATTAGCAGAGACTAAAAAATATAATAACACACCCTGTTGTCACGTATTATTAGTAGGAATGCAAACTGATAAAAAAATTCTACTTGGGATTTATACCTATGAAAGCTACATATGCCCTTATCTTTTGACCCAGAGGTTTCACTTTCTAGGCAGATGTATCTAAAACAATAGGAAAAAATATATATGCATAAGATGATTCTTTTTTTTTTTTTAAAGATTTTATTTATTTGTCAGAGAGAGTGAGCACAGGCAGACAGAGTGGCAGGCAGAGGCAGAGGGAGAAGCAGGCTCCCTGCTGAACAAGGAGCCCGATGTGGGACTCGATCCCAGGACGCTGGGATCATGACCCAAGCCGAAGGCAGATGCTTAACCAACTGAGCCACCCAGGCGTCCCCATAAGATGATTCTTTATAGCATTATTTGTATTGCAAAATATTGGGGAAAAAAACCCTAAATACATATACATTGGAGAATTATTGAATAAACTATTATATAGCCTCATAATGGAGAAAATGAGGGGGGGTTTCTGTGGACTGATATGAGGAAATTTCCAGAATATATTGTTGAGTGAAAAGAACAAAATGCAAAGTAGAATCTATAGTATGCCACCTCCATGTAAGAAAATGCACCCTCATTTGCTTCTTTGTGCACAAGAAATACAGGAAAGATAAACAGAAACTGAAAAGACTGGTTTCCCAACAGAGGGTGGGTGGGAAAGGGTGAGGGAGAATGGGAATGGGACAGTTTATAAGGAGGGACTGATACTTTTTTGAGTATGTGTTGTTGTATAGCTCTAACTCTTAGAACTGCAGTTTCATTTCACGTAGCTAAGAAAATCAAGAATAAGAAAACAAGATGTGGGGTGCCTGGGTGGCTCAGTGGGTTAAAGCCTCTGCCTTTGGCTCAGGTCATGATCCCAGGGTCCTGGGATTGAGCCCCACATCGGGCTGTCTGCTCTGTGGGGAGCCTGCTTCCTCCTCTCTCTAAAATCTTCAAAAAAAAAAAAAAAAAGAAAAGAAAAGAAAAGAAAACAAGATGTGTGCAAAGCCCAAGATTAAACATTAACAAAACCAAATGAACCTAAAAAAATGTATTATGAATTGGTGGCAGAACCACACTAAAGGGGGTGGGGGAGAAAAAAAAAGAATCAAAATAACTTTGGGAAACAATATTATGATTAAATGCTATAAATCCAAAAACAGAACACATACACACACACACACACACACACACACACACAAAACTGTATACAAATTCAATTATTAAATTTGTTACAGAGGTATGGGCTATACATCCTGAAACTACTTTATATGTATATTAGGATTGAAAAAATAAACAAATACATTATAGATAATGAAGACTAGGTTCTTCACTATTAAAAAGAGATCAGAAACAAGGAAGGTGAAAATGAACCCACGGTGTTGGATAGGGATCTCTCTCTCTCCAAAGAGATGGATATAGAATTACAGCCGTTAGTGTGTATCTGCGGGTTGGTATAATACATATATTTACTAGCTCCTTCTGCTCAGAGGTCCTAGATACAATGATTTTTCAGTAGTTATTGCATACCTTGGGTCTAGATTTCGGTTTCTAACCACTATTTGCCAATAAAAGGTACCAGGGCTCCTTGGAGATGTGGCTGGTTCCAGGGTTGGAGTAGAGACATACAAGCAGCAGCTGAACAATCTTGTGGTGCCATAGGTAGCAAGTGCTCGAAAACAGATGGGGACAGGTTTGGAGGACCCAAAGAGTCAACCTAAGAAAGTTCCTCATGGCAGAGTCTGGAACAATTTGATATATTTATAATTTTTACATATTTTATTTAAAAATAAATAATGATAGCATTGGATAGAATGGCATAAGTTCATACTAATATAAATGCATAAATAAGGAAGAAGGGCTATCTTTTTCTTAAGGATTCCAATTAATAAATATAGAAAGAATGAACTAGAAAAATCACCTCTGGACAAGCAATACGTTGATAAGTGTTACAAAAGACACACTGTGGATGCCAAAATTAGGAGACAAAGGTTTGAGGAGGAATCAGGATATTTGCAGTCTCGAAGTCCTATGAAAGATGTGGAATTTCAAGAGAAAAATAGTAACTTCGTAAGTGGAAGTATCTAGTAGACACACCATAACCAAGTGGTCAAAGTCAGCTTCCCCGGTAATAAGGCATATCAGCCTCATGAAGCCCAAGTGTGAGGCACTGAGAAGGGCAACATCATTTCTAGGGTATTCTTGCCAAAATGAGTAACCTCCTCTCATCAGGACAAAACATCAGACAAACCGCAAATGACAGATATGCTACAAAATAACTGATGAGTGTTCTTCAAAAATGTCAAGTTCGGGCGCCTGGGTGGCTCAGTTGGTTAGGCAACTGCCTTCAGCTCAGGTCATGATCCTGGAGTCCAGGCATCGAGTCCCGCATTGGGCTCCCAGCTCCACGGGGAGTCTGCTTCTCCCTCTGACCTTTTCCCCTCTCATGCTTTCTCAGATAAATAAATAAAATCTTTTAAAAAAAATGTCAAATTCACAGATGATGAGGGAAGCAAGACTCACAAATAGGAGGAAATGAGGAGATAAAAGGCAACTGTGGAAAAACTAGTGAAACTTTAATATAGTCTATAGTTTTGTTAATAGTCCTGTATCAATTTAATTTCCCAGGTGTGGTCATTTTATAATGATTATGTAAGATTTCAACATTAGGGGAAGTTGGATGATGAGTATTCAGGAACTCTTCTATTTTTACAACTTCTCTTTATGTCTAAGAGTATTTCAAAATAACGAGGTAAAAAGGGGCAACCGGGTGGTTCAGTCAGTTAAGTGTCCTACTATAATGTCACCTCAGGTCATGACATCATGGGTTGTGGGATTGAGCTCTGTGTGAGGCTCTGCACTCAGTGGGGAGTCTGCTTGCAATTCTCTACCTCTGCCCCACCTTGCTCTCTCTCAAATAAATTAATAAATCTTAAAAAATTTAAAATAAAAAATAAAACATTAAAAAAAAGAATACTTGGTACAATACAATTGGTTCCTATTTCCAAGCCCCCATATGGTACAGTTTTTAGGAGCTTGCTTTGATCATTGATTAACATTATTAAAGCTAAACATTTGGAAGGTTTGAATAAAAAAACAAACAAAACCAACTTCACATTTTTAAAATTATTTACTTAGAAAAATTGTGAAAAAATAGAAAATAAGTAAAAAGAAAAAAAAATCTGTTATCCCACTATTAATCTGCCCAGATTTTCCTATGGAAATTATATGTATTAAAATATGAATATATGTGTATATATATAATTTTTGTTATAATAAGATTCTCTTTGATAATTTGCTTTTTTCACTTAAAATTAAATTAGTCGCATATTTTGTGTAAATACATATACATCTATAGCCTCACTTTTTTCCCTTTTAAATAGACTTTAATTTTTAGAAGGGCTTTAGATTAATAGAAAAATTGAGAATATTAATACAAAGAATTTCCATATACTTCATACGTAGTCTTTCCTAATATTAACATGTTATATTAGCATGATACATGTGTCACAACTAATGAGCCAATACTGATACATTAAGTAAAGTCCATATTTTATTCACTCATTTTTTTTTTTTTTTTTTTAGTTTTCACCTAATTTCCTTTTTCTTTACAAGATCCCATCATTCAGGATACCAAATTGCATTTACTTGCCATGTCTCCTTAGGCTTCTCTAGACTGTGAAAGTTTCTCAGATTTTGCTTATTTTTGATGACCTTGACAGTTTTGAGAAGTACCAGTCAGGTATTTTGTAGGATGCACTTCTATTGGAATTTGATGTTTTTCTCAATATCGGATTTGGGTGATAGAGTTTTGGGAGGAAGACCACAGAGTCAAAGTGCTATTACAACATATGCAGGATCTATACCATCAATATGATTCATATTAATATACTAATATCAGTGTTGATCACCTGTTTGAGGATTGTTTATCAGCCTTCACTATAAAATTACTCTTTTCTCCATTTTTCCATACTACACTCTTTAAAAAGAAGTTACTATATACACCTGACATTTAAAGATAGAGTCTAATTTTAATGGCTTCATAAATATGAACGTCTTGCAGTATATTTAACCAATTTACTTTTTGGTGGACACAGAGAAGGTTTATTTCAACTTTTAATTACTACAGAGAACCTTTGCATTGCATCCTAACCAGGAACATTTACCTGTTCGTGTATCACTGATTATTTCTTAAGATTTTATTTATTTGTTTGACAGAGAGAGAGATCACAAGTAGGCAGAGAGGCAGGCAGAGAGAGGGGGGGAAGCAGGCTCCCTGTTGAGCAGAGAGCCCGATGCAGGGCTAGATCCCAGGATCCTGGGATCATGTCCTGAGCCGAAGGCAGAGGCTCAACCCACTGAGCTATCCAGGCCCCCCACACTGATTATTTCTTTAGGATTAAAAACTAAGAAGTGAAATTGTTGGGTCAAAAATATATACAGCAAGGCATGTGACACATAGTACAGAGTAGATTCCAGAATTTCTGTGGCTATAGTCCCATCAGCACAGATCAGCAAGAGCATTTTGCATCACCATGTATAGCTAGTGTGAGGGAGTGCAGTATAAGAATATGTTGGAGGGGCGCCTGCGTGGCTCAGTCGGTTAAACATCTGCCTTTGCCTCGGCTCATGATCCTGGGGTCCTGGGATCGAGCCCCATGTCAGGCTCCCTGCTCACCACAGAGTCTGCTTCACCTCTCCTTCTGCCCCGCCCCCCACCTGCTTGTGATTTTTTCTCTCTCTCTTTGTCAAATAAATAAAAAAATCTTAAAAAAAGATGTTGGAGTGGTGGAAAGAGGCCCAGGATGTGCAGGATGTACAAAGAGTTTGCCTCTTATTCTCAGTGTCATGGGAGGCCATCAGAGGCTTTTTAGCAGGGGAGAGACCCGATCTGCTTAATGTCATGTGTGCCATGCCTTCATCTCCTAAAATGGTCAATTAGATTATGGCTGGGTGTTTCTCTTTGACCTTGACTCCAGGTCATAAAAAAATAAAAAGGCAATGTGACAGGTGACCTGCCTCCCCCCCCCCTTTTTTTTAATGCCAATCTAACTTGCCATGGAGAGGGTAAACACAGAATGTAGGGCTGGAAAGAGAAACGGAAGTGCTAAGAGGGTTTATTCAGAGGGAGGGTCTTGGGTGGCAGGGTAGGACAGGGCAAAGGATGGGGAGAGCCTCCCCAATGCTGAAGGTCTTCTCAATGACTGCTAACGAGTTCCACCTTGCCATCTGCACATTGTGTGCTGCATTGACAATGAAGAGCGATGGGGAGATGAGAGAACGAGTCCCAGACAGCTGACAGTTTTCGGCTAATTTTGAATCCTGGCAGCAAACACATTACCCAGGATGAGAACATAAGGTAGCATCAGAAAGAGCTGTTCAGGGATAATTCTGTGTGAGCCACTAGATCTATCCTTTGGTGTGACTTAGTAATTCCTCATGCAAAGATGTTTATCACACTTGGGATGACAAAGGGCTGATATAAAGCACTAGAATCTCCTAAATCTTCACAGCATTTCAAAAACGAGGATTAAAGAGAATGATAGGAACAGTGTATGAGCCATGAAACAGACCCATCAGAAAACTTTTTAAACATTCAGGGAATACTTAGACAGGACCAATAAATATATTAAAGAACAAAATGCTGAAACTTCTCCCATGTTTTCTCTCTAAAAGGTCCTGCCATTGATTGGGATGGATAAGAACCAAGGTTCCTGAAACATCTCAGTAATAACCAGATGGCACATCCATCAGAAGGCCTACTGAGATTTAGAATTAATCTTTAATTACTTATTTATAATTTATAACTACCCAGATAGGGGCAGCTCAACCTACTTGAGGAATTTTCTCTGTGAGATTGAGTTGTGCCATTTGGAAGGCAGGTTGACTCTTTCAATCCCTAGAGTTTTGAAAACATGTATGTCAGGACACGACATCATCGCGGGCAAGATTATCAGTCAATATGCATACAAAACTACTGAGCAAATTGGTCTTAGTGGCTGACTTTTCTAAAAATGATGAAATCATCTTATTAACTGAATCCTGAAAAATTGATGGTCAGCACATTTGGGCCACTAAGAAGGCTGAAGGGATTGTGCTTGAACTTTTCCTTTTAGCCCTGACTCAATCATCTCATGCTACGGGGATGGCTTTGTGAAACAAAATAAGCAAGGAAGCAAACAAAAATAAAGACCTAATCTACTTCTCTTAAGTGGCATGATTTTAAACTGTAGAGTATTTTATCAAGTGCTGATCTACAGATATTCAAATTTTGCCAGTTTGATATGCTTGATACATCTCTGTAACCAGTATGCAAAACAGGAGAAGGGCAAAAAATGAATAGAAATGATCTTAGCCGCAAGAAATTCTGAGCTAGAGAGTCGGCTACATTCCTAGCACCTTTATTTAAAAAGCAAGCCGGCTATCATGAGCATTGATAGGAAAATAACAAAAGAAACAAGGAGAAAGCCATGCCAGTATGTTGGGCCAGGTCCTTTGATGGGGTCTTGTGTCTTGCTTGGAATGTGAAGAAAGAATCCAAGACAAAGAATGAAAAAATAGATACTAAGATGGGAGAATTTCAGGACTGGACTGGGTGCTCAAGAAAATCTAGTCTAATTTCCTTTTTTATTTTATTTTATTTTATCTATTTTTTAAAAGATTTTATTTTTCAGAGAGAGAGAGAGAGCACAAGAGGGAGAGCAGCAGGCAGAGGGAGAAGCAGGCTCCATGTGGAACAAGGGACCCGATGTGGGACTTGATTCCAGGACCCTGGGACCATGGCTTGAGCTGAAGGAAGATGCTTAACCAACTGAGTCACCTAGGCATCCCTAATTTTCTTATTTTATTATTTTTAAAAGATTTTTTAAAATTTATTTGATAGAGAGAGATACAGTGAGAGCAGGGGGAGTGGGAGAGGGAGAAGCAGGCTCCCCGCTGGGCAAGGAGCCGAATGTGGGGCTTGATCCCACGACCCTGGGATCATGAACTAAGCCGAAGGCAGACACTTAACGACTGAGCCACCCAGGTACCCCTAATTTCCTTATTTTAAAAATGAGAATGATTAAGCCCATGGAGGTTTGGTGACTGATCTAAATTCCTATATTAAGTCACTGGCAAGCTTATTCATTTAGCAGTATTTATTGGTTATCTATTGGCTGTATTGAGTATTATTGAATTTAAGGCACAGAAAAGAGAGTGGCAAGTAACCTGTCATCCAGTTTATCTTCCTACCACCACACTGCTTCTCTCAAAAACGATGACAGGACACACTACTGTTTAACATAACCTAGGAAAGATTAAGGCACAATAATTGTCCATAAGGATAAGAAATATTCTCAGGAGGAAGCTGACCATTTATTATCACCATAGGGATGCAAACAAGACAAATGGGTTCATGTTACAGTGGAATAGAATTCAGTTAAAAATAAGGAACCACTTCTTGGATGCCATGGTGATTAAGCATTGCAATTATTGAGGGAATTTGTTGATAGTACAAAATGAAAGAGATATTCATGTTTTCAACTCTAGTTTTCTTGCACATTATTCATTTTGTTTCTCATGAGGTTCTGTTTCAAACAACTAATTCCATGGGTTTTAGTTACAAAGTTGTTTTTGATATAAAGCATATCACTGGTGCTCTCCCTGAGATTTAAAATTCATAAAGACAGTTGAGCTATTGTGCTACTGTGTTTATGCTGATTTTTTTCCCCCCACAACATACTGCTACATAGAAATACTCCATGAGCTATGATAGGGAAGGGATTCTGAAAAGTCAACTGTAAAGTTAAATTCTGAATTTAACTTTTCAATTTTTTATCACTGACTTCACACTAAAATATGGAAGTCATGCACCCATGGAAATCTTTTGGTTCCTGATGTTAATAATAGTCTGTAAAAATAATTACCAAGGGTTGAATTCCCACTTTGTGCCAGATACTTTATACTTATAAAGTCATACAACACTCTCAAGCAACCCTATTTTATTCTTGTTAAAAAAGAAGGAGACTCAGAAGATGATGTAGACTCCCCATTATCTCCCTGTAACAGCTGGTGGGACAAGGTTTGGAAACACAGTCAGGTTGACCTTTAGGGTAGTGAAGTCTGAGTTTCAGGTACCCTCACTCACACAGTCTCCTCCAAGGCCCTGGGAGGTGCCCCAGAAATATGTTTATAAAACAGTGTGGCCAACTTCTTAGTTTGCCTGGGACTGAAGTATTTATTGGGGTATAGGGCTTTCTGCGCTTAAACTGGGACTGTCCTGGCAAATTGGCATATTATTATAAAAGGCCATGTATTTCTTTTTTTTTTTTTAATTTTTAAATTAACATATATTATTAGCCCCAGGGGTACAGGTCTGTGAATTGCCAGGTTTACACACTTCACAGCACTCACCATAGCACATACCTTCCCCAGTGTCCATAACCCCACCACCCTCTCCTTCCCCCTCTCCCCCCAGCAACCCTCAGTTTGTTTTGTGAGATTAAGAGTCTCTTATGGTTTGTCTCCCTCCCAATCCCATCTTGTTTCATTTATTCCTTTCCTACCCCTCAACCCCCCTCCGTTGCCTCTCAACTTCCTCATATCAGGGAGATCATATGATAATTATCTTTCTCTGATTGACTTATTTCGCTCAGCATAATACCCTCTAGATCCATCCACGTCGTCGCAAACGGCAAGATTTCACTTCTTTTGATGGCTGCATAGTATTCCATTGTATATATAACCACATCTTCTTTATCCATTCATCTGTTGATGGACATCTAGGTTCTTTCCATTGTTTGGCTATTGTGGACATTGCTGCTATAAACATTCGGGTGCACGCGCCCCTTCAGATCACTACATTTGTATCTTTAGGGTAAATACCCAGTAGTGGGATTGCTGGGTTATAGGGTAGCTCTAGTTTCAACTTTTTGAGGGAACTTCATACTGTTTTCCAGAGTAAAAGGCCATATATTTTCTAAAAAAATATTAAAAAGTGAGATATCCAGTGATCACAGTGGACTAAAACAGCTGTCTTCTCCCACTCGTATTTCCTTCTCCTTTGTCTCACCTCCCCTTGTGTTCCTGGAATAGCCCCATATATTTGGGTTCTAGCTAAGGGAAGATAGAGCTGCCATCAGTGGGATATATTAATGAGATCTGCAGTTACTTCTGTAGATAGTTAATTGGTTTGCCAGTGATCCAAGATCAGGAATGGCTTCCAGGGCTAGTCCTATGCCCACTTGGCCAGCCCACCTAGGCCTGACAAGATGATGCTGGGGCAGAGGTCCAATCTTGACATAAATATATCCTAATTAGTACCCTGCACTGGGAGTATGTGGGACGTGGAGGGAAAACAGGATCGAGAAGCTCTGCTGTAGAAAATTCTTCCAAATTTCAAAGCTTGTCCAGGAAAGAAACTTGAAAAGTTTCTCTCAAATTTAACAACAATCCTAAATAGGCACATCCTATTACCAATGACAAACTGCGAAGTGTGGAAGAACTCACAGTAATGACAATAATCACCACCAGTTTCTGGTCATTCTGGAAGACTGAATTCCCTTTCTGTTTTCTCATAAAAAGAAACACAAGATTGTTATCCTATCAAAAGGCAACCAAGGACTATGAAGCCAAAAAAGATATGGGAAAATCATTATTGAGCTATGTTAAACAGCTATTAATATATTTATTTTTCTGGATTTTTTTATATTTCACAAATTTGTAACTTCCTGTAATTTCTCATCCTAAATAGATACTTCTGTGGTGATTTTGTTTTGGTCATTTTATCATTCTTAAAGAAGCTGTACCAGATTTAAGTTTTAGGCCCCACAAAACATGGGAACCAGCCCTGAGTGGACCTATGGTCTCAGGTGAGCCACATTCCACAGCATGTCCTCTCTCTGCTACCTCGCTTGGGCACACTTTCCATTCCTTTGCATGCTTAAAGTCTGTTCCTCTGATGACTCTGGAACATTCATCTCTATCGACAGATCGACAAACGGAAAGTTTGAAGAAAAAATATACGTTATAGATGCGACTATGAGAAATGGGAAAAGAAAATCTCTTAGAGAAACAGACAGATGGAAGAGACCCAGGCACAGACTCTAGTTGTGGACATGTAGATCAGGCACTGAAATACGCATCAGGCACTCTGCTTCTCCCTAATGAGTGTGGCCTCCATTGTTTGATTCATTGCTAGTAGACTGTACTCTGATACTTCTTTCTATGACAAGCTCTATTTATGTGTAAATGCCGTACTCAGGTGAGCCATTTGGCATGGCTAGGGAATTAGACATTCTCGTTAATCTAATTTATATTCAGGAATAATAAAATAAGTTATTTGGGGCTACAAAATTTAAGAATCGAAATTAACTTCAAGAATCATGTAACTCTACCCGCTTATTTTATGGACATAGATATGGAGGACAAGGAACACAAATGTTCTTGCAGTGTTAAAACTCCTCTGGAATCAGTGATGGGCCTGTTTAAATATTTTCCCCATAAATTTAAATAAAATTAAATATACATAATAATAAAAATATCATACTTATGCTCCTTTTAAAATTATTTTGAAATAACTTTGGGATCTTCATGCCTGAGATTCATCTTAAGGAATACAGGTCTATGTGACATTTAAATGCACATGAATCTTACCTATCCAGTGAAAAGTAGGAGTCCTACATCTTTTCAAGATTTCCTTTTCACCTTTCTAAGTAGCGTTTTGCCACCACCGATCTGAGCTGCAAACCAAACTCATCAGATATATGTTCAATATTAATACTATTAGTATCGATGATAGTGACTATTTATTGAATATGTACAATGTCCTCGTCATGAAGCTTCTGTGATTTATTCACTCATGACAACAACCAGGTAAGTGGCATTAATTAAAAAGTGACGGGGCGCCTGGGCAGCTCATCAGTTAAGCGTCTGACTCTGATCTCAGCTCAGGTCTTGATCTCAGGGTTGTGAGTTCAAGCCCTGTGTTGTGCTCCAGGCTGGGTGTGGAGTCTACTTAAAAGAAATGTAAAAAAGTGAGAAGACTGGAGCCAGGAGCGATTGTCTTGCCTTGGACGCGTAGCTGGGAAGTAATCTAGATGGGGTCTCAACTCCTATCTTTCTGGGTTGACTGTCTGATGCTCTTTTTTAAAATGAAGAAAACTGTCCAACAGTGAACTTCCAGAAGACAACTACTCTATGTTCCACCATTGCCTGGTATTTTCTTTGTAATTTCCATTGCTAAGCTAATGACCCCCATTGTAAGTTTCTCTTTGTGGGGAGTTTGGGGGTGGCTTCTCCAGTTCCAACTGAAGTATGGCCCCTTTCACACCGTCTGGAGGTTACCTATTTGTACAGGTACATTCCTTCTTCTGTGCCTTCTGAGTCGTCTCGGGGCTGTAAGTTTGTGGTGCTGAATGTTGTATGGATATACTAAATAAACCACTTATTGAAAGTAGGACTGTTGGTGGCAGTATTCTGAAGGGTAATCTTTCTAAATAATTTTCTCTTCGGAAGTGTTGTTTTGACAAGCAAGGATCCTCAAATATGGACTAACCACATTTTATCTCTTATTTTACATTTCACACTGCATTTAAAAATACCAGTTTCCATATTTCCATAACAGATGCTGGAGAAGTTTTCTATCTACAACTTTCAGAAGGGAATGTCATTTATGTTAGATACTCATTTCTTCCCACTTTATATAATTATGTCATTTTTTTCTATTAATTATGTGTGTGCAATATAATGGAACCATCAATTCAATAACATTAGTCATAGAAACTTGGAAAATTAGTATGTACCTGAATGACCATGCTAATCTGGCAATTTATGTCAAGTCTGTTCTTCTATATTGGTTAAGAAGAAGATAGTGACTGAAGTTACTTAGGGATGTGTGTGTGTGTGTGTGTGTCTGTGTGTGATTTTCTGCACCCATCTTTGTCTCCTTAGCATTTAAACCCACTTTAGAAAGAGATTTTCCCCTGGAGGAAAACTTTCAGGTGTGGACCACTACAGTATTTAATGTTAGTCAAACTTGCCCTTTTGGAAATGGGATGGAGATTGGGAGCAAGGTTCAGATAATTTTAAAGATGTATATACCATGCGGCATTTTAATAGGGGAAGCAATGTTTCTTGGGACATACTAGTAGCCATCCTATCCTTGTACTATTCAGGATAATCTGAGGGACTTAGAACAACAAAAGCTTATTTTCCTTCATGCATTATGCCCACAGGTTAACTAAGGACCCTGCTCATTACAAGTAACCTGGGATTCATCTTGACAAACAGCTGGCATGAACGTTGAGAGTGGGGGGGAACATACTCTGCTGGATCTCACACCAGCAACTAGAGGGTCCAGCCTGGAAGTGACCCGGATTACTTCCCTTTACAACTGATTGGTAGAAGCACATGTCACGTGGCCCCACTGAACTTTTTTGGGACCAAGAGTCCGACCCTCCCAAGTATCTGGAATGCACAGAGGCAAAATTATTTTACAAACAGGATTGACAGTGTTCATGTGGGGTATATTTTAACCTTCCTTCTTTTGATCTCTGCATCTAGCCATCGTGCATTACTTCCACATGTATTTTTTTGGTCCCTAGTATGTGCAAGTTACTGTGCTAAGTGCTGGGGCACAGAATGATGGACCCACTCTTGGTTCCTGAGATCGGTGGGTGGAGTGGAGCAAGAAAGCAGAAGATTTATAAAAGATTGAAGAAGTCCCCTAATAAAGATCATTGATGTTGAACTGTTCCAATGTTTTTATAATTGCAGGGTGTGGCACTTTTCCTATTTTAACCTATAGGTGATGCTGAAGATTTATAAACCATCAAGTGTTTTCTGCTGCTTATAATCCATTACTCGTCGCAGGCATCAATGTTGAAAAAAGTTTGTGTCTATCTACTTTTCCAGCTACGGATGTTATAAGTCTGAGACCCACCAGGAATAACCAATATAGTTGGGAGTAAAAAAGATTAATTTTAATTCATTTTACTATCCAAGTAGTAATGCACAGCTTTCATGGTAATAACAATAAGCTTATCATCAATAATTGTGTTGGTTATTTTTATACTTATCTTGAAGGCTCTTCTATAATTCTACAATGTTGTCGCTTCTTGGGAGAATTAACTGCAACTAGAAATATGTTGGAACCTGCAGTTTTTTTGGCTTGTTGCTTTCTAAGAAGAGAACCACCAGACAAATCTCACTTAAAGAGGCCCTGGTGAGGAGGCACAGGGCTTTGCCAATCTAGACTCCTTCAAATATATACTCCTTCAAATCAGAGACACGAATTAAATATTTGATTGGCTTTATTTCTTTTATCATTACTAGCCTATTTAATTTGGATTTGAAAAAGTTAGGGACTTGTCAGTATACTCGTCTGCTAAAGAGAGGGCACAGCGAAGGTCTTAGAACATCTGGTCAAAAGATTGGATCCTCCTCTCCCGTGAAGCCTGGGATTTTTAGCTGGTATCCTTAGTTTGTCTGCATAATTTTTTCCCCCACAAATTGGTATTTAAACCTCAAAACCTTTAGCTAACTACATCTGTCATTGATATTTTATTGTTTAATTTTCTTTTTATGGAGCCAAATTACATCTCTCCCACATACAGCCGGCACTTTACATGTCTAATTTGTCGACATGTTCTATAATGATAATTTCATTGATTTAGAAAGTGACATTATGAGCAACATATGTTCAGTTTAGCAGTAGACCTTGTTATGGCAATCAATTTTTTTTCCCTCCAGAACTCAACTATATTCCACATTTAGAGGCGGCAAAATAATTTAATCAGTTCATGTTCGTAGGGTTTAAAAAAAAAGAGAAAGAAACCTGCTTTCCTATGAGAATGCATTTTCACTTGGTGCAGTTTGCCATGTTCATATATTATCACTATATACCAGAGGCAGGTGAAGGGAAATAAAGCCATAAAGGCATTTAATAAAATGGAAAATGACAGAGAAAAAAATATTTCACGAAATTCCTTTGACTGTCTTCTACTCTTTCCTGTTCACCCCTCAATCTTAATCAACAGTTCTGCAAATATAGGCCAGAGCAGCCGGTACAAAGCCAAGCACTGGGTTTCCCTGGACGTTTTCATGCCCCTTTCATGCTCTTGTGTGAATTTTTTTCCTTATCCCTATACTTAATGGAAACGGAATGGAAATGGAAAAAATATTTCAAGATCCAGCTCAAAGATCACCTCTGCTCAGAGGCTCTCCCCAACCTCCTTCTCCCAACCCAAGTCAGCACGAATCATGCCCTCTTCACCTGCTGTGCATATATGTGAGCCCTCCTCACTCTCCTGCAAGCGACTTGGGGGAGGATCTTACTCATCTTTGTGTCCCTAGCAGCGGAATGCCTGGCTTATTGTAGTGCTCAATAAAAATGAATTGGATTACGTAGAAAATATTTTCCATTTGACAAAGTTATTGTGCACCGTGAAGGAATCTTTAAGATGGCACCCTGTTTTTCTTTATCAAGCAATCAGGGGCAGGTGTTCTGTGTTGCTGCTGATGTTGATTTATAAGGCCAGTGAGTTTAGTTCAATATAAAGAAAAAGTGGAATAGTTTAGAAATGGTGTGGGAAAGAGCTGAAAGGAGGTATGAAAATCTCTAATAACCCTAGAATAGGTGACTACATAAAAAAGGAAAGGTGGCATAGGAAAACAGAAGCAAGTTGGCTTACCTCTTATATAGACCGTATTTTTGCCCGAAAATAATTTTCAGGCTTCAACTTATACTAGATGTTAATCTCCTACAGCATCGAGATCTACCCTACTATGTAATTATGAAAGCCAATGTAGCATTATTCTTAATTATAAAAGACCAAATTATGTTTTGTATAAGATGTTTATAAAAGTAGGAAACTGGGTAAATACATTAGAAATTTTTTTTAAATAACACTAAAACAGAAAATCTGTTTTCCAAGTTTATGACCAAAGTGGAATAAACATATCCATTTCTTCTGTTAAATACAGCTAAACAGTTGGGATATCATGCCTATCAAGCTCACATGAAACGATGCGGAAAGGTGGTGAGGTAAAGACAGCCCAGTGAGGCTCCCTGGGACCTGGATGACAGCAGGGTGGCAAATTCCCTGGATTTTCTTTGTGCCTCAAGTATCCCCAATTGGGGACCATAGAAGATGACAACCTAGGCACTTCAATGAGTATAGACAAAAGATGTCAGAAGAAAAGTTGGCTCTCTACCAGAAAGGGATGTGAACCCACAAGACAGAAAACTTGTAGACAATAACCAACCAAATGCAATGGGAAAACTGCAGAGTCCCACTCGCAGCCCTGGATGTCAGTTCTGTGCTTTCTTCCCTGAAGAATGATCACATCTGGTGTACATCACTTACCGGTGATAACATCTCACCAAGAGAACCACCATCACATTCTGCATTTACCACGTGGGGACAGTGCTGCTCACAGAGGTTGTATCTTTGGTCCAAGTTGGCAAGCTCGTAAGTGGGAGAAATAAAAATGGAGACGGGTCCATCTGGCTCTAAGCCATGCTTGTCCCATTTCAGCGCACTGTCTTAAAACTTCATCCAAGGTGGGAACACAACTTACGAGAGGTGAAATTTATTACAAGCAAGTTGGGATTTTTGCTGGCTGTCCAAGGAGGACCACCGGCAGTGAATACACATTCCATAAGGCCATAAGAAAGAAATCCTTTGTGTTCTGCCCCCTTCGATCCTGTACTGCTATGGACTATCTAATAGCTACTACATTCCACCCCAGGTGACTGAATCAATCACTTTGACGGAGTTTGTTTATCACCCTGTCAAACAGGAGAAGTACTCCATTCTCCTTTGATAAAAAAAAAAAAATATATCCTACATAAACGTAAACACTTGCCAGTGGAGTTATTATTATTATTCCTGTTAGTGGCAGCTAATTAGAGTCACTTTTCAATTCAGATCCAGAAACAAAAAATTGATTTTTCGGTAATACAAAAAGAAAGCTACCCTTAGGGAATTTATAGTTCATAATTGAGCTATGAATTGGAATTCCGGTAAAAGCAAAAGCAAATCCAGGAATAATTCACAAAAGTTAGTGCTGAAATTGAGCATGTTTTCAAAGCAGCATAAAAACTAGGATTGAAAAGTAGTTACACTAACCAGGATGAAACATTTCAAGCAGAGCTGCCATTTATATGTATGTATGTATGTATGTATTCCTTCCTTCCTGTCTTCCTTCCTTCTTTCCTTCCTTCCTTCATTTATTTATAAGTAGGCTCCATGTCCAGCATGGAGTCCAATGCAGGGTTTGAACTCATGACCTGGAGATCAAGACCTGAGCTGAGATCAAGAGTCAGATGCTTAACTGCACGAGCCGCCCAGGCGACCCTTGTACGTTTTAGAATTGAGCTAAAAATCACACTCCCTTTGGAGCTTTCTGAATTTGTATGAAAATTACTGTCACTTAAAAACATCCCAGAGGCACCTGGGTGGCTCAGTGGGTTAAGCCTCTGCCTTCGGCTCGGATCATGGTCTCGGGGTCCTGGGATTGAGCCCCACATCAGGCTCTCTGCTTGACGGAGAGCCTGCTTCCCCCTCTCTCTGTGCCTGCTTGTGATCTCTCTCTCTATTTCCCTGTCAAATAAATAAATAAAATCTTAAAAAAAAACAAAAACAAAAAACCCCAAAAACATCTCAAAAGACAGACACGAAGTCAATTCCACTGGGCCATCTGGAGTCATTTATATAGAAACTCACGGGCTAGAAACATGTAGAGGAGGTGAGGATTTGAGAGAGTTGAATGGTTAATACCTTTTCAGTAGGAATGCCAGGCTGAAGAGTAAACCCACAACACCCCCTTCACTGCAGTTGCAACGGTGCAGTCTACCTTGGACTTGAAATCACAAAGGAGTCAAACAACGCATGATTAAACTCGAAGTTCAATTTTTAGTTGAGAAAACTGAAGCCAAGAGAGGGGAAATGATCCAAATTTGTACAACCTAGCAGAGAGGGCCCTGGGATTAAAAACAGGTCAAGATTAGTACATGGGCATTCCTGGTTTTGTTTTTGATTGGTTTTCACTAAAAGTAAAAGGAACGGAGCTTTTATTGAAAACGCACAGAGGTGAATTACGATGGTTGTATACAAGGAGGGAGTCTCGGCTTCTCTGCAGCTCTAAGTCAGCCATCACAGGACCGGGCTTGGGACCCAAATGTGAGGAACACGAATTTTCATTTACCGAATATGTGAATCACTGAGTCTAGGTGGCTTTGATGGAACAGATCTATATGTAGTTTTACTGGCCCTTCAAAGATTAAATATGGTGTTTGCTTAAAAAACAGAAAAGAAAAAAAAGCCATAGTCCTTGGAACACTGAAAAAAATAAAATTAAATTAAATTAAAGAAAAAAGAAAGCCATAGTCCTTCCATTACAATGATATTTAAGGGAATTATTCAACCAAGATGTAAAGAATACAGCCAATGAGATGTGATTTTTAGTGAGTATAATAAATCATTTTCAACTGCATTGGTGGTTCTTGGGATATATATGACCACTTATAATTTTCATCTCCTCCAGAATTCTCTTTCTCTTCCTCCCCAGGATGGCACACAGGTGCTTCCAGGAATCCGTGACTTTATTCTTTCAACCTTCCTAACATCAGTTCTCTCTTCCATGTAAGTAGTGTGGTTTTGTGCTTTAAAAAATGAGGGACTACGTAGCACTTTAGAAGGTTTCAACACGCTTCAAAAGATTGGCTCACCTCAAGGTAAATGGTAATTGGTGAACTGTTTGGAATTTCTGAAAGAATTCCCAGCAACTCAAATGATATTCAAATGATAATTAACTAAGAGCTCAAAATGCATTCGCAATCTTTAAACACCAAGGAGTCTTTACCATCTCGGGTCAAGCCATACCTTTTATGGATCTGTTTGAGTAGCCACTGGGAATTTCCTTTCTAGGAGGCTGGGAACAGTGGTTAGAAAACCTTTCAGACCAAAAGCTCTGGTATGTCAGGTTGTCAAAAGCCAAGATACATTTGATCTTTTTTTGAGAGAGTGACCCTCACTTTTATACACTCAACATACAATGCTTCCCATTAAAACAACAATGAAAATAGCCATCATCGGGAAAGCACAGACCCAGGCTCATAGTCACATAATCAAAAGATGAATTCAGGAGGTGTTTATTGTTTCCAATTGACTACAACTGCATCAAAAGCCCTATTCCTCATAGATCCCGTGGAATTAAAATTCAGAGAAAAGACCAAACACGAGACTATCATAGTGCACATGGGTTCATAAGGAATCAGTTTTGTGGTGAAGACTTTAGCATTTCCTTTCAGAAGCATCAAAATAAGATTAATATCAACATCTGAAATTGAGGAAGAGATCATTTCCTTGTCAAAACAGGAAGGGTCTCGCTTCATGATCTTTAACTTGTTCCAGTCCCTAAATCTCAGTTGTTGTTACCTTGCCCAAGTCAAGATAGCTAAGAAGGTATTGTAAAAGGAAGTGCTAAAGCGTGCTTCTGGAAATAGAGGGAGAACTTTTAGTTCACTCATATGAGTTATTCTTAATTTCTCTGGTCCTTATCAGATGGCTGGTCATGGCCGTTCAGGTGTCATTTATGGTTCATGCACAGCAGAGTCTTTCCCTGTTGAAACTCGCATGTTGATGCCTTTTAAGCAAGAAGCTACACAATTCTATTCTTGAAAAATTTTTAATGACTTATTTATTTATTAGAGAGAGAGAGCATGAGCTCGAGAGGGGCATAGGGCAAAGGGAGAGAGAATCTCAAGCAGACTCCCTGCTGAGCATGGAACCTGACTTGGGGCTCGATCCCACAACCCTGAGATCATGATCTGAGCCGAAATCAAGAGTCCAACACAAGAGCCATCCAGGTGCCCTGACAAAACCCTGTTCTGGAAAAAAAACCTTTTAATCACAAAAATAATTTTGTTCTGAGAGGTTGGCTCTCAGTCAGAGTTGAGAGGAAGGAGGAGAAGGGCAGAGCTTTGTTTTCCATTTTGCATTTTGGGCTTTAAAGAACAGAACTAACTAATTTATTTTTGGGAACAAAGTTATTTAAGCTATGCAAATTTGTATGAGCCTACAGGTATGTCCTACCCTTCAACTTCGTTCAAATATTTCTCACCACGAGCTATTGAAAGGCTGAAACTTTAATAAGACTGCATTGTATACCTCATTTTACTATTTTCAAAATGTTTCCCTAAACTATGTCTTGTTTAATCGTTGCAACAGCCTGCTCAATGGGCAGAGAAGACTCCATTTTCCTCAGTACGCATGGGGGGACGCTCATTCATTCATTCATGGAAGCCTGAACCTAGAGTGTGTGCTAGGGCTGTGGCCACCAGGCAAGACAACATTCACCGGAAGTAATGCAGGAGGAAGGAGCCAGGGCAGGAGGGATGCTGCTGTTTGCTATAACCAACTGTGGTTAGTGATTTTTGGAGAGGAGGCAAGTAGGCAGCGAGAGGTGAATACTATTAGCTTATCTCGAGTGAATTTTGAAAAGGTGATAGATACATCTGTTGTCCGTGAGAAATGCAGATTCTTGACAGAGATTAAAATTTAATTCAAGAAAATATTCACTGTGCTCCATTTTCAAAAGACGGTGCTAAGAGGGATCAGGAGACACGGTATTGATAAGCCGAAGAAGCCTCAGTGAGGGTGAAACGCGGATGTATTATTTTGCTCCAAAACTTTCACTTGGTAAACATTAATCAAACAGAGCAAATAGTAGCTTTGAGTTCTACCGATTACTTTTCCTAAACAGACACTAAATATTTGATGGTTGGGTATAGATTGCTGTTAAATTCCGAGTGAGATTTCCGTGTAGATTAACGGGGGTAAAATGCATTAAGCGTGGGTAAACAGATGATTAATATTTCAAGCTAGATCCACTTGGCTACTTTTAAAGACTGACCTTACCCTACTTCAAGACCTCCGCCCAAACCAAGTATTTGGCTTCTCTTTTCCAAATGGCGCCTGAACAACTTTTCATCAAATGCAGTTGTATGTGACATTAAGGTTCTGAATTTAAAATAAGATATGCTTTTAAAAACTCATAAAATGCAAATGTTTATAGTCTCTGAGCAGAAGTTGCAATCTGTGCGAGAGTGCTTTACCCACACTAAATTGACTAAAGCATTACCTGTCTAACATGGCTTAATTATTTTATTAATCTGTGTTACCAGGCAGAACATTTTGTTTTACATTTGGAGGCATGGTTTAAATGATAGTTTTAGGATTTGCATTCGTGTTTGTCCCAGCTGGCTTTCTTAAGATGTTATTTCTGCTCACTTTATTGGGCACAAGATGCTGAATTCAGTTGTGGAGAGGGAGCCCATCAGTAGGTTTGCAAACTCATCTCAGGCAAGAACCCAGCCAGGTTACGTGCACGAGTTGCTCATGGGTATTACTTGGGTCTGACACCGTGGAGGATCTGCAGCATCGGGGACGAGTGTGCGTTTCTGTGCCCGAGATTTGAATCCAGATTGCTACTCATCACCTGGGTGAGCTGGGCAGTCTATTGAACCTCTCCAAGCCCATGTCTTTCTCTCTAGGCCAGGGACAACATGCTGTCCCAAGTGCAATTTTGAGAATGAGAAATAATACATGCAAAGAGTCTTGTGTGGTCACAGCTCATGGTAAGTTTTCAATAAATTGTAACTAGTAAAAAATAAATAAATAAATAACTTGAGTCTTGATCAAATCACTGGACTCATGATTAAACAGTTGTGTTGGACAGGTGTGCCTGGGTGGTTCAGTCGGTGAAGAATCCTACTCTTGATCTCAGCTCAGGTCTTGATCTCAGCGTGGTGAGTTCAAGCCCTGCCTTGGGTTCCACAGTGGACGTGGAGCCTACTTATATTTAAAAAAAAAAAAAGAAAGAAAAGTTATGTTGGATGAAGAAGTTTAGATAGGCAGATCTCAATGGAACTCTTAAGCTTCTCAAATTATCTCCAAATTTCTCTATTTTTTAACCAAGAACGTCCAGTCAACATTTACTACGTACATACTACATACACTTACTCCAACATTTGCCACTACCCTGCACACATAATGCATGTATGTGAAGTACCCTTCACTACACCTTATATATATAATGGAGGATAATCTAATCCTTGGCATTTTCCCCTTTCTTCTCAAAACCCTTATGCCTCAGATTCTGTACCACGGGTTCTCTTTATGCAGGGGAACAGGTGCAGGTAGAGAAATGAATTAGGGAAGAGATGTACTATCTAAAAAAAACTGTCCTATGGGTTGTTATCTGCTTTACATAAGTGATCTCATGTAATAATTTCTACGACCAATTTGTGGGCATTCCGAGAGAGGGTGCTGGCAGCGAGGACCCCCTCGAGGCAGTGGATATTGACGACAGCCTCGAAGCAGCCAGGAGGAAGCAGACAAGGTAACTGAGGCCATTGACGAGGGTAACGGTCTTTTGTATTTCCCTGGCTTTCTATATAGCTAATACAGTCAGGTTTTTAAATTTGTTTATTTCACTAAACTACTATAAGATAAGTAGTGTCATTATCATCCCTACTTCTAAATGAGTTATCTGCCAGATGCCCTACCCAGTGGTAAGTCGGAGCTGGAGCCTCCAGGGCCTCTGACTCCAACCCAGCACTCACCATCATATTTTTCCGTCTTGCTTCATGAAAAGAAGTTCATCTGATTCACTCCATTGTATTAAGGGATAGCCTTTTCGGACTGAATGAGAAATCATGAACTTTAGGCAGACAAAGGGGCCAATAACAAGTCGGTACCTGTGACTAACTGGATGGCTGTCACTGGACTGAAAACTGCTTCTGTCCTTGTCACGTTTGGTTATGTGCTGCTCTGACCCCCACCACAAAGTTAGAATCAATAGCGAACGTTTATTGGTGCTTGCTACATGCTGCATGCTGAGCTCTTTTGCCTCTCTCAATCTTTATAATCGCCCTATGGAATAGCTACTATTTCAATTCCTTCCCTTACAGATTAGATGAGGCACAGAAAGGGTAAGGTCACACAGCTAGGTCAAGGTCAGGAAAGAAGCCCAGATAATTTGGCTCCAGTGCTATTACGCAGTTCATAGAGTTGAAGGGAGAACTTGACCACTGTCACACAACTTACGGAAGCAATATAAAGCTTCCAGTAACTGGTTATCCTGGAGAGAAGTTAGTCTGGCCTCCTCAGAATCAATGGGGACATTTCAATAATTATTTATCTTTGCTTCTTAAAAGTGTTCGGGCTAAAGAAGTCTGGAGTGTTGGGAGAGAGGGCAATGGGTTCCCTAGCATAGGGCGACAAGTTCACTGCCACTGATGGGAAACCTGCTGGTCTGGCTCTTTCCCTAGGTGTGAGGAGGGTACAACAGCTGCGCACGGTGTGCTGTTGGGTGGCCTGACTTTGGTCGGCTCGCCGGAGGAGACCTCCTCGTCACACCTAGGTTTCAGCCAGACTGTTGAGCTGGAGGGTGGAAAACCTCCCATGTAGCTGTTTGTTCATTACGTGAATTGAGGGAAGGAAAACAAACCTATTTCCCTGGAGCAAGGAGCCGTCGAGTTCTTGCGTGACGATGATTGTGTTTGCTACGGCATGTTGTCAGCACTCCAGCTCTGTTTGCACATTGAACATTGTGTTAATTGTGCAAACACAGCGAGGCAGAGCTGTTCCTATCCCACCTCGGAAGTCTCTGCAAACACGGCCAGCTGGTGTATCCCCTTGGCATGGTGGGGTCTGACGGTGAAACTCACTCTGGAACCAGCCCAGGGAAAGAGGGAGAAAGGCCAAAAGGAATGGACACGAGAAAAGCAGAACAAAATTGCCCAGGTGCGTGGTGTTATAGCAAAGTGTAGTGTGACGGGGTCGTCCTCATGAGCTATGCTGCGGGCACGTCAAGTTTTCCATCCCATGAAAATGATCTTAAATAATCTTGGACTTGCAGGTAGTGAAGTCACCAGAAGGACAAAGGAATGACAGATGACGTATCTTTGGTTCAATTTTCCTAGTGTTCTTTGGCTTCCTGTTCAGGACAAGATAGCATCCACTTTTTCAAATACGACTCTGAGACGTGTTTGTTTAAGACCGGAGGAATTTAAAGAAATTTGGATTGGTTTGTTAGACAAGAAAACATTTATAAGTTGCTTCTTCTCCCTCTGAGACTTCATTTCTTATATTCTAGGGATAAAAATGATCTTCTCTCCCTGTCTTTAATACTAAATACAAAGTCATAGAACTTGAATGAATGCTTCTTGTCACCAGAAGAGAATAATCACAGTCCATGAATTTGACAGTAGAGCCTCAGTAGGAACTAGGATTCTGCCATTATTTTAATTATTTATAATAATTTAGGAACCCTGGGGGTAAAGCGGGAGTGAAGAAAGTTTTCCTAGCAAATTAATACCCACAAAGACCCTAGGCTATAGCATAGCATTCCCTCTGGAGAAGACTGGGGATAAATCTATTAGAACATACTCCAATGGATCAAACAGAACATCCTGTCACTTCTGTCCTCTTCCTTCAAATGGCCATGATTCCTTTCTTCTCTTCTCTCTCTCTCTCTCTCTTTTTTTTTTTTTTTTTGGTTTTAATTTAAATCATCACATAAAATGGTGATTCATTCTTTTCATTCTTTCTGCATTTTACTTCCTACAGGTCAAGCTATGACTTAAAAGGTAGTGAAAACTCTCAATTTGGGAGGCACCAGGTTAACTATTTTAAACATAAAATGGTTCATTCCCATTTACATGAAAGGAGAGAACCAAATATAAATTTATTCTTCACATAATGGGCTGAAATTTTCTTTCATGAATAAAAGTAATGGCCTATAAAGTAGTTTAAAAAGCCATTCAAGAGGCTGTTTTGATTAGGTGTCTGTATTTGACTAAGATACATTATTTTCTTAATAAGTTTCATTGCCTTCGGTGACTCCTCTCTCAAAGGGGGGGAAAAAAAACCCTAGTAAATTAAAGGTACATGCTAGCACATTAAAAAAAGTTCCAATGGCAGGACACAAATTATTTTATTACCACACCAACTGAGCCACTGATACTTCACAATTCATGAACAAATTTTCCATTACTATAGAGTCATGCTTTTATTGACTGTTATAAAATCGTCATTTGTATCTTTTTTATCCTGCTGTGTTCCTATTTTATTGGAAAAGTCCTATAACAGGTATAACATCAGCTCAGATTACCAAGAAATCTATAAAATAGCTTCCTGCTACTACCTTTGGTACGGATTGAAAGAATACATTATGATCCCACTGAGTCTCTGATAAAAACTGTGATTCACATGCCCACATGATTTATCCTTATCTGTTAGACATCCAGGCTTTATCTGCTCTATTAAATTATGGGGGCATTTCACTGGTATTGATTAGCTGTGTTAGGCATAATTATAGCACCTGGGTCATGAAATTTAGGTACAAACTTTTGGCATGGTGATAAAAACAAAACAAAACAAAAGCCAAAAATGCTGCAGTGAATAGGAGAGCTGCAAAGGCAGGTGATTCTCGCCTGTGCTTTGTTTGAAACTCTCCATTTTGGTCTCTGATACTCCAATACGCTGATCACTTAGGGTTAAAATAAAAACCAAGAGGAGAGCATGACAATAAGCTGAAAGTAGCTCTAATTGGCTCATTTTTTTTTTAATTGCAAAAAACGAAAGAGAAGAAAACTGAAGAAATTCACTTTTAAGGATCAATTTCAATAATTTTTACAAAGAATGTGTATAATATGCTAGAACTGTCAGGAACCATTCGACCTGCATCTTTTGAATATTAGTAGACGAGCATTATTGGTCAAATTGCTCTTGAGTCCCAGTGGTGATAGAATTTCTGTGATTGTATTTACAGGCCAGCTAGGAAAATCAGCGGGATACATTCTCATTTCCTTCTACATGGTTTTGCGGGATGTTCACAGAGAACTTTTCCGGCGAGTGGGGAATGAAGTTTGTTTTTAGAGCACAGAGCATACGATATCTGGACTGTAGCACTTCTGCTGACTTCAAAAGAACAACCCACATGGCAGAGGGAGTGATCCTTCCTGACAAATGAGGACATGCCAGAAGGTTCCATCTTCCCTGGACATGACAGAAAGAGTTTCTAGTCATCTAGTGCTCATCATGCAAAAGGCACACCAGGTTAAATAGGACCGGTTTTACTAGCTTTGTGTGTAGCTGGGTATGCATCTCAAAGGGCTTTCGGAAGCTCAGCCCTTCTTATCCTTACAGCAATCCTATAGGGCGAGCAGAAAGAGGGGTTACTTCACTGCTCAGGAAAATGTTGGTTATGTAATGGCATCGAAACTTGGTCCCACCACCAGCTCTTCTGCCAGAGATTTGGGCCCATGTGTCAGGAATATTTGGTTTCATAGAAAAATGCTGTAGTAAACTATACCCACGATCTGATCCCACATGTAATGTAACATAGATTAATAAAGGGAACTGATTTGAACCTTTTCTTTTTCTTATAAAGGTAGTGTACAGTAAATATTATAAACAAGACTTTCACAAAAGAATAGAAAATATCCTTCGGTTAAGAACAATATTCAGTGACTTCAAAATAAATGGTAGTTACTGAACACGGAGCATAAGAATTTTGGTATATGAAAACTTATTTCATATATGCAATTTGACCGTCTAGCGTACGGGTTGAGGCTGGACTGTTGAAAATTCTATGGAGATAGTGTAGAACAAGGGTATTTTTGTTCCAGTTACTGAAAAAGCAAAGGGTCCATTTTCTCTCCTTCACGGCTTTTGATTAACTACCAATGTCCTGTTTTATATTGTGTTTTTGTTCTTTAAAATGATCCATGAAGTTCTTAAAATGTTAACTTACTTTCCTATCGACACATTTAATGATTTCAGAGTTGCTTTATTTTTATTTCTGATGGCTCTTGAATTGGTTATAGCTTCTAGAATGTGAACTTTAAATTTCCTTCTTCTGTCATTCTTGGTCCAGTAATAATCTCTAAGCAAACACTTAAAAACACAAGAGAGCTCTCTATGAAGTCATCCAGTGATGAATCTTTCATATGGTAGAAATAAATGCCCTTTGTAACATAAACTATTTCCAATAAGTCAGATATTTTGGACTACATGGCTTTTTAAACATTTATGTTTGTATGGTGCATGGATGAGAAGAGGAAGAGCACACTATAGATCTAAGCAAACATAATTATTTGTCGATTAAAATGTAAGCATGTGGATGCAAAAGGAAGTATTTCACCATGCCTGCTTTTATATTTTGGAGAAGTCATTTTCCCTATGATTAAAAGATATCCCTTGTAAGGAACTCATCAAAAATTCCCTGTCCTTCCAGCACTGAAATGATTGCAATTCTGTCAACATGTCGAACGGGCATATATAACCTTCTTTTATTGTGTCAGCCTACAGGCATCCTTGATCTCAATTGGTGTGAATTTCATTTAATTGCCAAACTGTGGGAAGATGCAAGGTAGACTCTGGTTTTTATCCCTAGTTCACACTTTATTTTCCTCTTGAAGCTGAACATGTCTAACCAGCAGAGCTCCCTAATTCTGATGGCTAGCCCCTAATTAGTTATAATTCAGCTACCATCTTGCCTTAAATTAGTATTAGTAATTGTACCACGTGCTTTCTTTATATTTCCAAATGGAAATTTCTTTTACCAGTGATAGTGCTGATGATGTTGGCGATAACAAAGTAATTATAGACAAAATAATAGTGGTGTAAATGCAAAGAGAAAAAAATGAGCCCCAGAAAGTTGCCTCAACTCAAGGGTTGCTCTTGAAGGAAATTTCATATTTTCTAGTGTTTGATTCTTTTGGTGGGGGAAGGGGTTACATTTTTAATTACCGCCTGAACATTGTCTGTCTGAAAGTAGAGTCTTACATAGATCTCATTGCTCTAAACGCACATATAGCCATATTTTTCTTTGGTGCTAGCATGATTTATTCACAATGACTCATTCTTTCTGTCCTTGATGAGATGGCATAAGAATCCTGGCATCACTGGGCCTCGGAGGTAAGCAAAAACATGAAAACAGAATTGCATGACACACCGGAGTTTAATGTAAGATATTTGAATCGGGAGTTCACCTGATTAGTTCATATTTGTGCCTTATAATCATTGAAGGGTAGTTTGGGACTATCTACAAATCTCAAGATGGATAAATGCACTCTCATGGGAGACACGCACTAGAAAGAGCAAGTAGTTAGTTTTTTACACAGCATTTAACTTCTCAGGTCCCCCCCATCCCCAAACACACACACGTTTGGATTCTAGCTAGATATCCCACAGGTATTTATTTAGCTTCTCTATGTGTCAGGCACTGTTCTAGGCTCCAGGGATAGAGCAATAAACAACACAGAGTAATTTCCTGCAAGGGGCATGTATTCTAGCCATGAGGACAGACAAGAGACACATAGCAAATAAATCATTTCAGAAACACAGGCTGTGATTAAGCTAAAAGAGTTGACTGTTTCACATGAATGACTGGATGGGACAGCTTCACCAGGTAACGAGGGTGTCTTCAGGAATAACCACTAGAGCTGGGATCTTAATGATAAGGAGAGCGCACCTTGAAAGGACTGGGGAATGAATCTCACAAACACAAGAATAACGGGCAGATAAGTCCTTGCAATCAAAACAAACCAGATGTTCTGTGACAGAAGGTCAGTGTGACCTCTGTGCTGCAAGTGAGGGGAGGATGGTGGGAGTCAAGGGCCAGGTTTTGGAGGTCTTGTAGTTTTTAATAAGGGTTGTATTTCACCCCAAGTTTAATGGGAAGCAGAGGATTTAAAGCTTTAGAAATACGTTGTTGACAGAGCAATGATTCAAAGACGATTGCATTGGTCCTGGGGAGAGATGCCAGTGGTTGGCCCTAAGGTGTAAGAGTGAAGAAGATAAGCAGTGGTTGGATTTGGGATGTATTTTGGCGGGCTGGACATGAATGTGAAGCAAAGCCCGAATGATTCGTAGTTCTGGGAGGGGGTGGCGTCTGTGAGTGGATTGATAAGTAGAAGTGAATATGGAAATCGATAGTTGAACCTTGGCCATGTTCAGTGTAAGATCCCCATCGGGCATCCACATGAAGATGGCCAAGGAGGAGTTGGATAAAAGAAGACAGAACTCAGCAGAGTGGTCCAGGCTGTGGAAATAGACTCCTGATACATGGGTTGCATTTGAAACAGTGGAACGGGATGAGATCACACAGGAGGAGGGGGTATAAGGTGAGGAGGGCTGAGGGCAGGGTCCTGTAAACTCTGAAATATTTCATAAGTTTTATAGAAAGATCCAGTAAAGGAGGTTAGGGAAAAAAATGTGATGTAAGAGGAGAATGAGGCGAATGTCGATCATAGAAGTCCGGAGAGTAAGAAGATGAGAAAGACTGTCTTCAGTCATGACAAGGGCTACTGAACATTAAGTCAGAGCTACCCAGTCTGAAAATCCCTCCCTCTTGCGCGGAGGCAGACCTTCTCTGGTGGATTCACTCGCTGGTGAGCTATGATGACAGAAGCCTGAGCTGACCTACCACCAGGTGACCGACACAGCTTTCCTGTTCTGATCGGTTAGTTCTTCATCTGTCTATCCTACCAATCTCCATGAAACATCATCGAACCACAGAGGCATGCTAAAGTCTTTGGAAGGGAGAAAATTCAGAGGGAGAAAGGGTTCCTCAACTATTTTCTAAACAAGAAAATGAAGGCCCCGAGAAGCTGACGACTATTTGAGGTCAACGCGGCGATCATGGGTTCCTCATTGCAACCCCAGAGGGAAACAGTTTGCCAGCCTCTTGTGAGGAAAACAGGTCGCAGGATATATACATTTTTACTTCCCTTTATCCTCAAGGTACACACGGTTAGTCATTATAATTAAGTCTGAGGTGTGCGAATTGGTGGGAATGCTAGCGGGTGTCTCTGGTCGGTGGAAGTGAGGAATGGATTCCGGGGACAGCCAGCAACAGATACAACACCGTGACTCAGAAAGACGGCCCTGGGGCCAGGACATCACAATGTCTTTCATCTTTTTCTTAAGAAAAGAAAACCGTGTATCACACAATAAAACTATAAATTCCATAGTGTCATAGTTCCCAGCCTATGTGATTTCTTGGGTTAACTTAGAGCAACTGGGAGTATTGACAGAGAGAATCTGGAAAGGCCTCTGAGATACTCAATTTTAAAGATAACTCTTATTGTCTTATTATCTGTATCCTAGGGGAGGTGAACTGGTTCCTTTTGTCCTATCTGACCATTGTTTAATGGGAAAGGGGCAAGACTCTGGCTGAACATCTTCTGTCCAAAGGAAACCAATTAACTCAGTTATATCCATCAAGAAATAAATACTTATCATAAGAAATTTTAAAAATTTTAAAAATCAAGCACTCGGGTTTTTGTTTGTTTGTTTTTAATCCCAACAGTTAGGATCAATTTATCTCTCACTCCTTTTACTGGCTCAGAATGCTACTGCTTGATATGTGTTGGGAGTTCCTCATTTCCCCTCTAAGTCACACTGGGGGAGAAAGAAGATCAGTCTCACCAAGGGAAGCTGATGGCTTGGTGCTTGGGCGAATAACACAGCTAATAACATTTGCGTTGTCCAATCTTTCTCTTCATGGCTTCTGGCTCCATGCTGGGTCCCTTGACCCCGTAACGATGTTCTGACTGAGGATTGTACAATGCAGTCAGGAAAACTTACAGAGCCCCGCCTGCCACTTTGCAGGGACTCCACTCCTGTCACACTAAATGGATGCTTTAAGCAGCAAGAGAAAAACAGTTCTCCTGCTAGGGTTTGGGGTACAGGAACAGTACCTATGCAACAGAAACATGGAGGAAAATGTACTTCTCAAAGTAAAATCTCCAGGCAGGTTAAAGTTGTTGTGGTCATAAAGTGGGTGAAGAAACAGATTTGAAATAAGAGACTCCATCATCTGGAGATAATCAGCGTCCCAGGCAAAAATTTCCCAAGACCAGGATTTCACATCTCTAAGTAGGAATAATTATATGGAAGCAAGAAGCACTATTTAATGAGTGGACATCGCTTACTCCAGAAGCATGAACTAAGCACATGCTGCATGTGTAGTACTGACTTAGAAGCATCTCTGAGTTCAGCAGAAGTCGGTTTTGATCTGATGATATGATTAAGGAAAGAATCATTTGGTTGAAAATCAATTGCATTGGCTACCCGCTATCTGGTGAGCTTAAAATCTGAAAAATAATTTTTTATTCATTTCTGTTCCTCTCTTTGAATGACTTTAAATGTCAGATTTTGTCTCGGGAGCAGTAGGGGTTTCATCTGCAGACTCAGTGACACAAAAACTTCACAAGAAACGCTAAAATGCACTAATGCAATCAGTAGAACGCTGTGGGCATTTCTGTGTCCTTCTAATGGAATACGGCTCTCGTTCTCTTTCTTCAAAAGTGAAACAAATGGCATAAAACCGAGACATTGATATTGTTCTATAATGGCGGAACAGTGGGGAGAATGAATGAACAAGATTGTACTCGCCGTCCATTTTAAAATGAAGTCTCACGCTGAGAGTTAACTATGGTTTTTCGCCTTTTCTTTGTTATCAGAGTTTTTCAACCTCCACACCCCTGACATTTTGGGTCAGACAGTTCTCTGTTGTGGGGACTGTCCTGTGGGTTTTGGGGTGTTGCGCAGCGTCTCCGGCCTCCCCCGACCAGGTCTAGGAGCAGCCCTCCCTCGCAAGCCGAAGTGCCTCCATCTCCAGATGCTGCCTAAGGAACCTGGGGGGCACCATCGTGCCCCTCTCCCCAGTCCCCATGGAGAACCCATGCTGAATGTCAAAGCCTGACAGACAGCGGATCCTGTGAGTCGCTGCAGGCCAGAAGAGCAAATTCGAGTTCCATACGCCACGGTCGCCTAAGTTAAATCAAGAAATCACACAGACTATTAACGATGACACTATGGCATTTATAGTTTTATTGTGTGATTCATGAGTGTCTTTGCTTAAGACGGAGCAGTTACTTCCTATTCCGTAACTTTTTGAGGGAAAGGGGTAGCATTCCTTAACACGGGAATTTTAAGCAAGATCAGGGGCAACAATTCAATGTGAAAGGAGGGGAGAGATCAAAAACAGCAAAGACGGAATTGTGAGAGGAAAGAATGCTACGAAATTAGAAAGATTTGGAAAAGGGACCGAGGAAACTGGAGATTTCTTTTCAAAGGAGTCCCCATACTCCAGGAGTACATTCCTTCTGAATGTTAATTACAGTCTTTACCTTGGCATTTTGCTCTCATATCAGGGAAGCAATTACTGGCCTAATTCAAATTCATAGCAGCCATTAACAATGAACAAACAGATACATTATTTTAATTCCATTTGCTGCTTCCTTTCTGCTGATGTATTGACCCATGAAGCTTTGACTGGATGTCCTGTAATTGGCATTTGGCAAAGACTGCTATCATCATCATCCTTTTCATATACGGGTATTTATTAAGCATATATTGCATATATAATACCTTGCAAGGGCAGGCATCTTAAAGAACACGGGACGAAAATAGCCTTTGCTTTTATGGAATTTATGTAATTATGCCTTCATTTTTTAGATAAAAATTTAGTCTGCATGTGTGTGTGTGTGTGTGTGTGTGTGTGTGTGCTTGGAAGGGTCAAGGTGAATACCAGTATGCTAACAGGATTATTTCTTAACTTAAATATCATTTTTAGTATATTATTTCAATCATATATAACTTTATTCTGGGTTCAATAATACCATTTATATCAGAATCCAAGGCAAGATCTCACAATGAGATATAGTTAATAAAAAGAGAAGACAACAAGAGAAATAGCCCTCAAATGGAATAATCTATAATGCTTTTCCTATAATTTCCTCTTCTTTCTTGAGTCGGTGACTTTTCTTATCATTGCTCTCTATAATATACTCTTCCTTCCCCTTAGTTTTGCACCCTGACATGATTTTTATGTTTTAATTTGGAAGCATTTTATATGTGCCCAGTCATTTGTTTGCTTTTCTTTCTTCAGGGCCATTTACTCTCATTGTCTTGGGTCCCAAGACATCAGCCCTTACATAGATTAATTGACTTGGCTAGAAACAGTGCCCAAAGCCATCAGCACCAAGTCAATCGCATGAACTGTGGGCAAGTCATTCACCTTCTTGGATCTCAATTTCCTCATCCGCAAAGCAAGATGATGGGATTCTAGAGAGCCTTCCAGCTCTGAGATTTTTATTTCTATGTTTATTTAGACCTTTATGTTCACTATAGAAACATGATCCCTGCATTTCTCAGCTTGTGGGCTTTACCAGTGACACGAAATATTGTACAAAAGGAAAATTTCCAATAATTTATAGTAATAATCCAAATATTACTAAAATCAACTTATAAAGGCTAAATTGTACACAGCCTGGCTTTAGAAAAAAAAATATGGAAAAGGAGATCAACTTGTTCAACTCTCCCACCCAATGCAGGAATCCCATGTACATCACCTTCGACAGATGGTCATTAGGCTGCTTCTGCTTCAACAGTGACCAGTTGCTTATGGATTCTTGTGGTGGGTCATTTATACTGTTGATCAGCTCTGATGGGGAGGGATTCTTTTCTTTATGTGAAACAAAAATCTGCCCCCCCCGTACTCTACCCAACTCTTCTAATTTTGCCTCTAGATTAATAGGAATGCATCTCACACTGTCATCGTTCTAGCGTTTAATGATAACTATCATTTCACCATTATCTGACATGAACTTCGTTCTATTGACCTATTTTCCCCATCTTAAATAAAGGAAAGAAATCTATTTTCACCCTGCCTGACATAATCAAAAGGCCCTACTAGTATCAGATGGCTAGGCTTTTGCTGACATTTAATAAAGTGTCTGGAGATTGAGGGTACACACTCCAATGGAGAATTTCTAGATCAAATTGTACACTGATTATAGAGTCTGGCTTCTGTAATTAGTACCCTAAAATTGAGTTATTATTTATATTGCCACTAGAGCATTGTACTCAAAGAACTGGCATTTCAAGTGAAGTTGAATATTTAACCGAGATTGATAAAGTGGGAGAAAGCCAATTACCCCCAAAGTCAGAGCTCATGATTTTAATATTTGCTTCAAGGATTGAGGTTCTATTGAAAAACTGACCTTATTTGGGAAAATAAAAGCCTGAGTTCTAGGCCAATCTGGAATAGTTGCTCTCCTTCTTATAAAATTAAAGGCTTTCTGAGTTTTGTTTGGTGTTTTCATCTGTGTTATCTTCTCTCCTTCAATTCAGTAGAAGACACATAGGGTATCTTTGGTTGGCTGAAAAATCTACCTACTTAAAGTTTTGGTAAAAGATTAAAGTTGTGAAATCTAGGTTAAAAAAAGAAAAAGGTCACTGGACTATGTATCTGGAAACAAGTATTATTCTTGACTCTGCCACTAACTACAATGATCTTTGACCCTACACTTGAATTCTTTGGATCTTAAGTTTCTTAATACTTAATCTGAGAGGATCTAATTGAATATCTTTAAGATTTAACTATCCATTCATGCTCAACAGTAATATTCTTCAGGGAGGATTTTGAACTACTTGAGAATTTTAAGACCAATGCCCTCTTGCTTCCCATTATTAGGAATAACTAAAGGTTGGGTACATTTGGTTAGGCACATGCTATTATGACTTAGGCCCACATTGAGGCCCATGACTTTTATTACTGTGAGGGAAGAAGCTGAGAAATATAGTGGTATTCCATAGGCTATGAATCCAGTATGAGGCTGACGGGTTGGGACTATTGATAGAATGACAATTTCTTTGAGATCTTGGCTATGTGATTGGTCCTAGTTAAGTCTCCATTTTCCCAAAATACCTAGTTGGGGATGGAGACTTGAAAGGAGTTTTCTTTCTGCTATTTCTACAATTACACGAAGGGCACTCATGCAATTTTGGTTGAATTAAATTCAAATGAATTAATGGTAAGTCCCAACAGAAAAGTTTTGTCACTTGTTACTATTACCTTATTCCTAAATGGAATTTAGGAAAAACAAGTGACATTTAGTTGGAGTCAATTTCAGTATTTGAGAACATTTAATAACTTACAGAATTCAACATGTGCATAGAGAGTCACAGAGTTCTCGCTAGCCTTTAAAGTTGTGAGTTGAGCAAGCTACAGAGAGAGATAGTTGAAAAAGAAAAAAAACAAAATGCATGTGTTGGGCTTGCCTTTCTAAAATGAGAAGACTGACCACAGGATAAACATTGCCTTGTGTCCTGTGGACAGATAACATTATTCTTCTCTGCACCATGTTTAGGCAAAATTTATGAGCAACTTATGTAAATGAATGCAGTCTGTATTACATCCACATAACCAATCGAAGCTTTTAACACACAGTTTCTCATTTGGTCAATCTTCTTATATCTATAACCAGAGCCAGCATCATTAATTTTTCTTGATTCCCTAATCTCATGGGCTGGCTCCCCTTCTTTCTTTCCCCCTCCCCTCCATCAATATCATTTTTATCATTTGACACTCACCTCTGATTTTTTGGAAAACCTGAGGTCTTGTTTGTTTAACAGTGTAAGAGCCCAGGCACACCCTCTTCTTTCCCATCCTTGACTGCTCTGAAGGCAGGAGGGCCCAAATACTGTAAAGCGGAGGGCACTGATGGGGGACATGAAGCTGGTTGAAATGGGTTGCAGGGTTACCCAAATAGGGTGGTTGTATGAACAGAGAGAGGGAAGATGCAAGGTTCCCCGAGCCACTGACATCATCCACTCATTCATTCAGCCACTCTCTCACTCAACAAAAATTCTGTGACTGTCTACTTTGTGCCAGGTGCTGTGCTAGGTGATAGGAATAAAGACGCAGAAGCAAACGTGTTCCTGCCTTGATAGAGCATATGGTCTACCCGAAGAATACCACGAAAGCAACATGATTTATGGAGTCCTATCAGGAAAATTGCGCATTGAAGGGACTCCGGCCCCGGCTTGGCTTCCTGGAGGAAGAGTCATCTAGTCGGAAACCCAAAACATAAGGCTGAACTAGCCAGGGATGGGTGGGGAGGGATAGAGGAAAGAGGACTGCTCCAGCCTGAGAGAACACTTTGAGTAATTGGTAAATTAAAGAAATTTAGAACAGTTGATTTCAGCAGGGGAGTGACAGGGCAAACCTAAGAAGGTTTTTGGGGAAAATATGAGCACAAACTCTTTTCTGATCTTCTAAGTACAAGTGAGAGGTTTGAGGCTCTGCTTTAGCTTTTTGAATATAATTTCAGGAAGAGTTTCTTTCTTTCTTTTTTTTTTTTTTTAAAGATTTTATTTATTTATTTGACACAGAGAGAGATCACAAGTAGGCAGAGAGGCATGCGCGGGGTGGGGGGGGGGTGGGGAGGGGTGAAGCAGGCTCCCCGCCGAGCAGAGAGCCCGATGTGGGGTTCGATCCCAGGACCCTGAGATCATGACCTGAGCTGAAGACAGAGGCTTAACCCACTGAGCCACCCAGGGGCCCCTCAGGAAGAATTTCTTGACCTTACATGTACCATTACTCCCTCAGCCACACCTTGACACAGAAACACAGCCTTTCATTCAGAGCAGGAATTAAATGTTTTAAACAAAAATGCTTCTGAGGGTTTCCCCATTGCTAAGGAACAGGCTTGCTATGAGTTTTTCCAGTTTCTCAGAGGGAAGGAGGCAGAATTCTGTACCACAGTGAGTTCAGGGAACTCTGAGTCATAGGAAAAAGGAGAAAATGGTTCTCACACATTCACATGGTTTGAGAGCTTCACAGACATGTTCTGTGACTTGATGTTCATTTGTGGAATAACTGGAGGGAAGTAGGGCTGGAGCAGGGGAGGTGGGGTTGGGGAAAGAGAAGAGAAAAAAATTCTTAAGCTTGTTCATCTCTGCTGGGATGGGCTGGGGGGCATTTCAATGGGACTGCTGGTACTCTTTATTACCATGAAATACTACAAACAACGTTAAAACTTCTACTTCTACAGTTATGAGCCTATGCTGGGAGCCAGTAGGTACGATGCACTGGTCATCAGAGTAGACAAACAGCAAGATGAAGGAGAAAACAGTGTGTCTGCCTGAGAGTTAACTAAGCCCAAACTTTCCAGCAAAAATGTCTCATAGAGAAACCAGAGACTACCTCCACTGCCCTAGAAGATGATCAGCCTTTTAATCTGGTAGTTTGAAATAAAGTACCCCTTGATGTATATTTGATTATTAATTACTATATTATTGTTCATTATTTCTGAAAAGTAACAACATGTTTAATAAAAATCTGAGCTACTATAATGAAAATCATTTAGATAATTTTGAGCATTTCAACCTCCTGAGGACTTCAATTTGATTTCTACAATACAGTAGAAACTTACTAATTCACACTAATGACAGAAAGCCCCATTGTGAATTACCAAATTCTGCAGATGAGTGGGTATGCAAACGGACAGAAAAAAAAAATGAGGGAAAGTAAACCACACAATATGCTTTATCCATTTGTCCTGACAATAGTAGTTCAGACTTAACAGTTTATGATGAAACTGTCCTGTATATCAGTAAATGTATTGTCACTTGTTTCATAAAGATGATGAAATCTTGGTGATCAGAAGTCTCACTATAGAACTCAGATACTAAATTTCTGCTGAGAGATAGCTCTGAGACTGCAGGGGTTTCAGATAATTATCTGGCTTACAAAGTACTGATGTGAGAACCACGGAGTTCTGTAAATGCAAAGTGAGGCACAGAGGTAAAAAGATATTTTAAGCCATCTTATGGTTGCCATTTAGTGTTGCTATAATATTTTTTCTTTGCAATCACAGATCTTCTGAGGCAGAAGAGACCTCCTATCCATTCTCTTGCCCAACCTCCTAGTCTACTACACTGCTGTATTGATTACGATTTTATGATTTTTCCTTCAATGAAGAGGGAGATCCAACTTAATGACATGCTCTTCTCCCTTGTCTGAGAAAGGGTGACACACTTTTACGTACGGAATAAGACCCAGGCCCCAGGATAATATTGGGATTCAAAACCTAACCCACCCTGATTTTTATGACCCATCATTTAGCGCTACCTCCTTCTCTTCTCCTTTCCGTTGATCTTGATGAATGGTTCTCGATCCTGGCTGTCCAATGAACCACCCAGGGAGCTATTTAAGTACACCAATCCCGTGTGCAGACTTCTTGCCCCAACTGATGATTGAAAGCCCCTACGTACTGAGAGGACCCACGGAGAGCTTTGTCTTTATCTTCGGTGTTCTATTCTGTGTCCTTCTTAGGGCCACAGCAGTGAGGATATGTGTGGATTTCAGGGTAGGGGAGGGGCATGCTGGCTGTCAGGTGGAGGAATAGCGTAGAAGCAAGTGCTCCGCATCGCTGTCCCAGGTTTGAATTCTCAGCCTATCACTTCCCAGCGGTGCTACTAACCGAAATTTACTTAACGACCCTCTACTCGGGTTTCCTCAGCTGTAAAATGCAGACACTGAAACCATCATCTATAGAGTTGCGATGAAATGGGTTAATACACACCAAGGGTTCAGAACAGTTCTCAGGACGGGGCAAGAACTGTAAACTTGTCAGTTGTTATTCAAAGGGACCCAGAGGGCAAGGGCAGGGGAGGCAAAAGGCATCGCTTCACGAGGCCTGTAGGTTTGGAGAAAAATTAGGCTGGGCCCCCAGGAGACAGGAGAATTGCTGAGAGCTCCCAGGAAGAACAGGATGGCCCTTCGGGTAGACGCCAGAAGCAGACGGAAATGGAGTCAGTTTTATAGGATAGCTACTGTGTACCCATTTGAGAGAAGAAAACTCAACACGAGAAAAGAGCCAAGGGAATAAAATCGCTTATAATGAAAGATGGGTATACCTAAGCTCCCACAAATTCTGTTCATCACCAAAAACAGGTCTGGAGTAGTTTTTTAGAGAGAGGACTACTTCTTGAAATGCTTGCTTCTCTTTGGAAGGAACCACTGTAGAGACGTGATGAACCTGGCTGAGAAGTCCCAAACATGAACACAGCTATAGTGACTCTTTTGGGTTGGTGGGGTTGGGGCTCCTCAGCAAGGTTGAATTCCAAAGACTCACAGGTGAGAGGCACATCAAGGAGTGAGTCAAATGAAAAGAAACATTTTAGCAAGGACAAGAAGTTAAGCATACCACCAGCATTCCTCTCTACAAAGGGAAGCCCAGATTTATCAAGAATTTGTAAATTGTTCATTTTGTGATGCATATTACCTTTTTTTGTGGCGAAATTTACATTTTTGAGGGCCTCTCCTTCCCATTCTGTATCTTTTTGTTTCAAGCCAGGCAAGGCTCAGGGAATAGAGTACAAGTTTAATACTGGCTTAAGCCAAAACTAATTAGGCAAGCAAAGCTGCTGTTCCCCTCAAAAATCAAACATTGCATACCAGAATCAAGTCAAAATGACTTTTAGATTGTCTGTTATTTGGGAATATCTGTACAGCGGCTCCTTCAATTACCGAGTCTAATTTGGAGTTGACTGCAAATTTAAGCACTTTTAGCAGGAGAAGTTCATGAGTCATTCAGACTAAATCTAATTCATTTGTACAGTATTTCTTGGGCAAAGGTGGGTAGCTAGGGATTCACCTAAGTCTGGAGAAGGGGGAAACTGCCTTGTGAGGGACTTTCTAAAGGTCTGCTCTCAAGGACGGCTCCTCACCACTACTCCCTCCCTCTCTACTCCCTCTCTCTCTTTGCACAAACACACAGAGGCTGTTTGGGGGGAAGGGGAAACAGCCTCGTTATAGCAATGTTTACACATATGATGTCTACATGCATCTCCACATCGTGCACATCCTGCGAAAACCTGGAGACCATGGTATTTGGATATAATTGAAAGGGCGCATGCTAATTTGGACCCCGTGACAGCACCTTAACGGAGATTTACAGTTGCAAATGGTTGACAACTCAGCTATTGGGTGAAAAGAGGGTGATGGGAATCTGATTTGATGGGATGACCCTTTTTGACATGTGAACAAAGAAACCTGCATATCTATTTTTAACCAGGCTCTGGAGACTTCCAGTAATTGACATTTGGAGCAGAGGCTCACACTCGCCCCAGTTCCTGGGGACATTTGCATCCTTCTCTGTGTTTGGGTTTTATCTGTCTAATCCTTTGGAGCAGGTTGGGAAGCAGCCATTAGTCTCTGCAGTGGCAGAGGACTCCGAGTCCCTCCTCCGGCACGTGCTCCCTGCAGGCTGCCTGCCTCCTCTCCGGCTGGGGCTTCAGACCCGGAGTCTGAAGTTTTCTAGTCCAGGAAACCTGCAAACGCTACTCCAAGCATTTAGGAGTTGTTATATCTGAGTGCTGTTCATAAACTCAGTTCTGGCATCATGGTTGTTGTTTACCGGGGGGGGGGGGGGGGGGAGAAAGGGGCACGTCAAGATTGCGTCCTTGAGTTGAGGTACAGCAGAAGGCATAGTGAAGCCGGAACTCTGTAGGTAGGGCTCGTGCAAAATTTTCCCAAACAAGGTAGTGATCAGATTACAGAACTGCAGTCTGTGAATTTGGTTTCTGGCACTTCTTATCTCTGTTTCCCTTCTCCATGGTGTGACTCATTCTCCCCTGTCCATTTTCCTACATTTGGGTTTTATTCTATCTCTTCTTAATTAAAACCTCTTCTGGGTCGCCGGGGTGGCTCAGTGGGTTAAAGCCTCTGCCTTTGGCTTAGATCATGATCTCAGGGTCCTGGGATCCAGCCCCTCATCGGGCTCTCTGCCCAGCAGGAAGCCTGCTTCCCCCTCTCTCTCTGCCTGCCTCTCTGCCTACTTGTGATCTCCATCTGTCAAATAAATAAATAAAATCTTTAAAAAAATAAAAATAAAAAAAAAATAAAACCTCTTATGAAAGTGAACGATTGGTCCATACTGAGGTATAATTGACAAATGAGGTTCATGTGCTACTTTCAGAGTGTGTGTTATTTTAGCATTTTAATAGGGATAAAGTCTTTAAGCCAAAGGTGTAAAACTGCTTGGGGATTTCAGATATCTAGCAGGGACCGTATTTCCAGTTTAAGGTGGAGGTTGGCTTTTTTTTTTTTTTTTTTCTCCTGGAATTATTAAAATGTCAACATTTAACTACTGAGATACAACTTCTCTCAATATAAGACCAATCTCCACTAAGAAAAAGGTAAGAAGAGTGTGGAATCTGGGAAATATTTTGATGACACTATCCTATCCTTCACATCCAGTCACTGCGGTTGGGAGCCAGGAGCAGTTAATAACGGCCCCTAGAATAGAGATCGAAATCCTTCGGGAGGTCAGCAAGGCTCCGGGAGGTTCCAGCCTTCTCTGGTAACCCCGCTCCTTCTTCTTCCTGAGCTCCCCCACAACCTCGACGGTTCTTTTTACAGTTCCTCAACTATATAATCCAGTCTGCTCAGGGGACGACCTCCTCCACATCGGGACGTCTGATCAGCCCTCGTCCCTCTGCCCGAAAGGTGCACCCTCACCCCTCGCTTCCTCTCCATCCCCCACCCCGCCTGTCTATCTACAGGACTACAAATCACCCTGCAGGCATGGGAGCAAGTGTTACCTCCTCAGGGAATATGCTGATGATTAGGTCTCATCTCCTCGTTATTTACTCTATTCTTACCCACTACAGCACTGAGACAATTTGAAATTATACCTCTACTTGTGCCATTATTTACTAAGTGTCCAAGTCGCCATTCCCACAAGGACAAGGGCTGCAGATGAATCATTTACCACATTTACCAGAGACGCTCCCGTCTCTAGCACACTGCCTCGCTCACAGGGAACACTAATACAGCCTTGATATCAAGCAGTTTACATGGAGAGCCGACAAATTATACTGAAACCCAGAAGTCTGGTGGGAATTTTCTCCTGTCCTGACTGAATGCTCAACAGAATGGTTAGTTTAGTGATCAGAAAGGAACTTAAATGGACTTGGCTTCAAAACATGTATTATTTTCTTGGTATATTTGATATGTATGTGTGCATGTTTATATGCACATAAATGCATAGCATAATTAGGATAATATTTAATTTTTCAAAGGATCCTTTTCATCTTCTAACATATTTTCTTATCAAAAAATCTCTATGAGGAAAGTAAGGCATTTTATTTTGAAAAGAATTAAGATATATGTATGTATGTCCATACATATTATCTTATAGCAAGATATATATCTTGCTATAGTAACAGTAATAGTAGTAGTAGTTATCTACTATGGTATATAGTGTGTGTGTATATATATATGTGCATATATTCTAGGGTGATATATATATAGTGTATAGTGTATATAACATAGTGTATATAGCACATAATATATATACACTATAGTATGCATCTCATACATAACATAGCATGCACATAGCATATATACTATATATGTACTAACTCACTAGTATATAATTATATATTATATATATAATGGATACATAAATTTACCCCCATATTACATGTATTTACAAAGAGCCACACTGTAGGCTAGTTGCAAAGACAGAAATCATTACTGACTTATGTAATCAAGAATGATGGTTAAGATAGTGTTGACTCTATGTGGGTGTTGTTGAAAAGCCTGACTCTAGACAACCCTTCCTTCCATGCTGGTGTGTGCAAAAATGTCTCTTCTGCTGTTTGCTTATGATAATAAATAAATGAGGGCTTTGAGAAGTCTTTCATTGCTGATTTTTCTATAAACTGAAAGGGAATAAAACAATGGTGAGTCAGGAAACAGTTCAGCCCAAAATGTGTTTTTTGCACTAGCACATTATTGGACAAAAGCCCCGAGCCTACAGTTTATTGAGGATGCTGCTTGGCTACTTGGATGATTATCCTGAAAACTAATGGATCATTTTAAGAAAGTACATGGTCTCTCCATATCAGGCACATGGGATTAGGAAAAAAAAAACAACAACGAAAAAAGAAAGTTAGGTGTGTTTCATTTACTTCACATCAAGGACTTTGCTCAGTACTTCTGTATTTTTTTAAAAGATTTATTATTTTAGAGAGAGAGAGAGAGCCCATGAGGAGAGGGGCAGAGAGAGAGAGAGAGGGAGAGAGAATCTTTTTTTTTTTTTTTTAAAAGATTTTATTTATTTATTTGACAGACAGATTACAAGTAGGCAAGAGAGGCAGGCAGGAGAGAGAGGAGGAAGCAGGCTCTCCACGGAGCAGAGAGCCCGATGTGGGGCTCGATCCCAGGACCCTGGGATCATGACCTGAGCCAAAGGCAGAGGCTTTAACCCACTGAGCCACCCAGGCGCCCCTAGGGAGAGAGAATCTTAAGCAGACTCCACACTGAGCACAGAGCCCGATGAAAGGCTCTATCTCATGACTCTGAGATCATGACCTGAGCTGAAACCAAGAGTTGGACACTTAACTGACTGCCCCACCCAGGTGCCCCAGCATTGTCACATGTTTTATCTCTTTTAACTCTTCCCAGATGGTGAGAGACCTAGGCATTGTTAGTGACATCTTATAGCAGAAGTCAGTTAACTTGCGTAACATCACAGGAGTAGCCCAATTTTTGGAACAGTTCTGCCACTCTGAGCTACACGAATCTATTCCACTGGCTTACAATCTTCTCCTGAAGCCCCTTTTCCAGTTAAAGGGTATATTTCACCATAGACTTACTGTCTTATGGGTTTCTAGGATCTACAAAATGGAATGGCTGGTATCATGTCAGGGCTTGTGGCTACCATGTCAGCCTCAGGACTGCCTACAGAGCTGGTCTGTACACAGCTCCCAGGTCTTAAACCTTGCCCTAAACACTGCTTTGGAGTTCTCTGAATGAGGTGGTTGTCCTGTGGTCCTCTTTCTTTGCAATGAACAGCTATCATCCAAGAGCTGCTTTGGTAATCTATCATCAATTCTCTTCACCTCTATCCTGTTGGAAACATCCTATAAACATCCAGTACCATGTTGGTAATTCTCAGGTCTTGTTGGTGTTCCTGTCTTGCTATTTATTAAGCCCTGCAATCACTTGCTACACTCCACTTTCTCCAACACCCAGACTGGTTGCTTGCTGTTGGTGGACTGCTACTTCTTCTGCCTTCTTCTAAGGCAGGTTGTCATAATAACATGTCCTAGTCATGATACCACGCATTTTAAATATATTTGATTATCCAATCCATGAAACCACACTGTGAGATAGAAAAAAAAATTTTTTTCTGAAAAATAAACTGAGACAGCAACAACAAAAGTTTTCTTAAGAATATGCCGCTTGCCAGAGGTTGAGCTGAGATTTTTGCCTCCAGGTGTCCTGTCTGTACCTGAACAATCGCCAACCTGTACCTACTGATGGGACACTTGATGGGGGCAGTTTCGCATTCTTGACTTACTGTTCTACTTTTATTTTGGCAAATCAGTGTATTATATGTAGTGGACCGCTTCAGCACAGATATGGACAACTCTTGTTAATACCCATAGACACTTTTAATAAAACAGAATAGAAAGACAGGAAACATACCTGTCTTGTATAACTCAAGCCTCAGACGTAAAGGAATTTCAGACTGGAGGGCCTCATACTCTGGAGATGACATGTGCCACTCAGACATGGTAACGAGCCAGTCAAGTCAAGTTACAAAGTTACAAGTTTCTGGAAATTTCAAGTGTGAGGTCGGGGTATCTTCTCTCATGAAGGAAATCCGTATAGTCTCAGAGGGTAATGAAGAAGAGGAGTCAACTCCGAATTTGGAGGAATGATAGAAAAAGAGACGTTAGTAGTGACTAGAGACCACAGGCCCTAGTAACTGTGAGTGTATATCACACCCCCTGCTCCCCAGGGCTAATCACTATTTAAACCTCATTCTCAAGCCTATCTACTCTGACTCCTGCCATGGGACTGTCTGGTGCTTGGATTATTATCGACCTGGGAAATATTTTCTGTGGGATTTCTATTTGATTCCAATCATATTTGATTGGATTAGATTTTAAATTCAGTAGAAAAACGTTATGTGTATGTATATAGAGATAATTTTGTCATAATATACGTATTTCACTGAATCTATAGCATAACGTGGAACTGCTTTCACTTCTGTTTAAAATCTTTGGCTGAATATAGGGGTTTCTTGGCAGATGTTGGGAAAAACACTCAGTTATTTGTTAATCCCGGGTCTTTGGCCAATCTGTCCTGTGCCATGGTGATTTCCATGGCTTTCTTGGGTGTTTGCTTAGGAGCAAATTCACTGGCATAAAACCATCCTTGAGCAACTTCTGTTAATATCTTTAGCCTCGGTGTCCAAAAACATTTCACAGTAATATGAAGTATATGCAAACACTAGTTTCAATTTTTCATGTTATGATTTTATACTTTTTTTTACCCAATATATAGCAAAAGTGATGAAAGGTTATGGCACCCCAAAAGGATATCATTCATGTTCTTACAACCAATTATATCATCATGGATAAATCTTAAGGTGTTGATTCAATCGTTAGGGAAGCTAGGTGCTACAAACCTTGTAAAAGTGCCGTGAATACTTTAGTTGTCAGGAAGGAATGCACCCTGGGCTTTCTCTGTCCTGGACAAGCAGCAAGTTTCCTATTGGTTTAGTTCACTGTAGTATAAAGTCACCAGTAAATTTGGGAATACAGTTATCCACAGACAGGAAGAGTCTGGGGAGGATCTGGGCAGCATAGGAGAAAAGAGATGATCTACTGGCATCTTCTCTTGCTGAGTGTGGCCATTGGGATGGCATCTTTGAAATATCATAGCATTGCTTCAGTGTTCCCTGTCTGGAAAAGCAGTTCATATCTGTTCATAAAGCAGCATTTTATCTCCTATCTCACAGGGTTCTGCAGCATAGGGTCACTTGATAATCCCATGCTGAAGTTACAGGACCCACAGGTCTTATTTTCATAGCAGAACAATTAGTGCTTCTGCTGCCACGTGGAAATGAAAGAAATGCAGGTAAAATACCTTCCAATAAAAAACTCTGGTGTGGCCATAAGAAAGCAAATTTTCACAACTCAGAGAGTTTTGACAAATGTGTTCACGAGTGTCAGAAATGTGGCAGCCACAGGGGCCCTTGCCGGGAACATGCGGCTTAGAAAGAACAACTGTAGAAGTTTTAGATGCCGGCCTCAGAAGTTAGAACGGAAGCAATGATTCTGCTGTCTGGTCCTTTGAAAACGCCCTTTTGGCAGAAAGTTCCAGACATGCTGGCTCTTCTGATCACTTGCTTCCCTCCTGCTTCAGGGAGCGAATTGCCAGGGGACTGGGGAGTAAGGATGTGAGGGTAAGAGAAATTATGTAGCTGTTGCATGCCAGCAAGACAAATTTCAATCCCTTGAGGTCTTTTAAATGGTATTAATTCTAGAAATAAGACACAAAATTTAACCTTTTCATGCTAATAACGATTTCATAAAGAAAAACTCGTTAGTAAAGGTGACAAATATGAAGTTCTATTGAACATTTAAATTCCAGAATCTCAGTGAATGCCCCAGGGAGATATTTACCCAGCCAATGACTTTCTGATGTTATTAAGAAGTAATTTATTCAAGAAAGTCTCCATTCATGAGTTTACATAAGAACAATATCTACTTTACAAAGGCTTGTGTTCTCAGTATAGCACATACCTAATTTACAATGACTTTTGGTTAAAATTTTCATTAGGTTGGTTCAATAGTATTTGATAATTTTAATTTAGTTTTATGAGATCCCAGGTTCCCATTTATAGGAAGAGAAAATGAATGCAGAGGAAATAAATTTTTAAAGAGCAAATTTATCTCTCAAATGAGCTCTGCTAATTTCAGCAGTAAATCTCAGGTGGAGGAAAGTTAACCTTTAGTATTTCTACGGCAGTCCTTTTGGGCATAGACTATGGGCATCCATTAAAAAACAGCTCAGACTCATGATGCCGATATGCATAGTGATTCTGTGAGAGACTATTTTGTGAAATGCTGAAATGGAAAAGGAGCCCCAGGGTTTAGGCATGGGGTGTTTTCATGGGCCTGAGCACAGGAAAGGAACAGCGGTCCTCAGGCACAAACCAGGCCCATGAAAACAGAACCAAAATAGATGAGAAGTGAAAGCTACAGGTTCCCAAAACAAGGGTTAAGGAGTATACAATTACTAGAGGTCAGGAATTTAGGTAGAATGGCCACGCTTCAAGCATTGGTCAAGAATGTGAAATCAGGGCAGACTCAGAGTCCTGGATACAAGATGAGAAAGACACATCATGGGGTCTGGCACTGGCGGATGGACCAGCCCTGACAACGTGATGTGGGATTTGCTCTGCTTGATTGGAAAGGGATGAGTTAACAAGAGTTTATTATACATGAGTATGAGGGCCTGCACGTGCACACACACACACACACACACAGAAAGTTAAGGTTTTTAGCAACTAATTTTTCTGGTAAAGCTACCTGATTTAGACTTCCATGAGGATGACTCCCAATTCCTTCCCAGCTGATCTGCAAATAGCAGAGCATGATGCAAAGTGAAACACTCCCCCCCACCCCCGCCCCTCATCAACAAATCGAATGGACTGAATTGCCAACAAGGCAGCAAGTCCAACCCTTCACAGTATTGCCCCCGTGTTGATAGAGGGATTGTAGATAAAATTCCCTGCCACATCATTCAGCAGGGTGGTTCTGAAAATGTAGTGATGGGTCTTTTGTGGGTGCTAAAGACCACAGAAGGTAATCCAGTCCCTTCCCTGCCACTACCATTCTGAACTGGCCTCTTTCCTCTTGCTCTGCAGTGAGGGAGAGGACTGCAAAGCAATTATTCAATGAGTTCGATCAATGTAGAAAACCAAGCTAGACCATTCACCTTCTACATGTCAGTTTCTGTTTACTGAAGGCTCGCTTGTGTTTATTCTCTTTACCTCATTTGTGCAAATGTCTGTGGTCTATTAAGAAATAGACTGTTTCCCAGCCATTACCAGAACAGTCTTCTGTTTCATCAGTAGGCGTCCTGGGCTATAATGCCAGCCTCAGATCAGGTCAGGATTCTAATGAACATCAGCTAAGTTTTTAGGTCTTGGCCCCTAAGAGAGCATATAAAACCACAGAAACCAAAGTCAAAAGCCCTGTGTGTTAGTTGTATATGGACTATACAGTCTGTCTAAAATACATTCTGTTAGCGTTAGCAGTGAATCTGCAGAATATATTGTGTGTGATTGCCATTGTCATTATAAGTTACAGCCCCGTATTTTATAGTATATAATGAAATGAGATGATAAAAGTGACATCAAGCTTTGGATTCTAGTGTCTAAATCACCCATTTTATTCATCATTTGGCAGCTAAATGTCTTTTAAATACTGTGTGAAGTTTTATGATTTAATGTTTGCCTAAAGAACGGAAAGAAATGTGTTAAGCTGCATTACTAAGTAGAATCAGACTCTACTGCATAAAACCATCAGAAGACAGGTGTTTAATCCAGTTTCTTTTGGCCTCTGAGAAGAGGAGTGCAGGGCCAAAGTCTGAGCTGGTCTATCTACCTCTGGATACCCCGTTCCCCAAGGCTCATCCAATCTATGCTATGCATCAAGAAAATGAAGAGTTTACCTGCTTTCTACTACTGCATTTAACTTGTCCTGAAAATCCTTTCAAGCTCTTCTTTCCTGCTAAGAAATTGATATTTTGGTCTCTGGTGGTCACTTGTATTGAGCCTTCTGTCTTTGTTGGCTTTGCTGTGACCAAAGAGAATTCATCACTGCGTAAGAATCTTAATTCACAGTGGTTAAGAGCTCAGTGAAGTAGCTGCCAGTGCTATGAATATTAGGTGCCTGTTAGTTCTCTTGAAAGACTTTGGAGCCTATGCACCTTGTTTCTCTGACTTAGGAGCTTCGGAGTGATACATTTTATTCTTGTGATGGAAGGTGGCCTAATTTGACAAGACACTCATTATTTGTGATTTTTACTTTTCTGAACCCTCTGCCAGTTTAAAGAGGTTTCCATCCCCCTCCCCTCCATCATTCATATTCCCGGTAAGAATGGTAAGAAACAGCTGTGTCCATTCCAAACTCACTTTGTTATGACTCCAAATCTAATAAATAATCATGGTTAACCCTCACATTCATGGAGGAGTAACCCACTTTGTACTGAGAGCCCCATGATGCTAGGGGACCTGTGATAGCCCTGTTACACCCTAGGATGTCCACCCATCTTTGGCTCATATTTAAACCATCCCAATTCTCCACTGTCAGTGCTTACTCCCTTCATCCCAAGGCATGAATGCTAGGCAATATGTGAAAATTGTAACAGAGATAAGTCCCCAAGATGTTATTAATTATTCCTCTAGGTGCAGGAAGTTTTTCTTTTTTGGAAGAGTAGGGGGGCATGAAGGTAGAAATCCTAAAAAGGGGTGGAAAAGGAGACCAAGAAAGAGGGAGAAGGATAAGAAACTGAAAATTCAGAGATCCTGGAGACACTCGTGCCTAATGGCCTTTGCCTTTGGCTCTCTTAACAAAACTCTAGGGTTTGACAGGCTCTAAATTGTTTTTTGTCACCCTCTCACTTAGAGAGGCTAATCCTAATATTAATGAACACTGGTGAGCAATAAAATGTGTAAAATATCTTTCCTCCCATAACCAAGAGATCATATATGATCCACATCACAACTACGATCCATGTAATGCATATGTATTTTAGGATTAAGTAACTTTTTCCTTTCCCATCTGTGCTCTAAATCTGTGCCATATGTCACCTAACAAGGTATTTTCCATTATTCTTTTATTCAGTTCACTGCATTTTGTTCCTCTTGTCCCTTGAAAATTAGCCTGTCTGTAATCAGAAATCACTTCCATTCACAGTTCAGTGCATCTACAGTAGATGTGGCAAATGCTTGTTTACGGGGCTGGTAATTGGATTAAAACATTGAAAAGAAACAGAAAAATGGAATGTATTAAAAACATTAAAAAACACAAGCATAAAATCAACAAAACCAAGACAAATTAAAAAGCTCTAATGAATAAAAATGCTATTAATGGAAATCATTTATCAGTACAATGTTTCTGAATCTGTGGTCCTCAGTATTCAATTGAAATGATATTTAAAAACCCAAGAGAAAAAGGAAAAGAATTCTGAATAGCTCTTCTGTGAGCATGACTTGAGAATGGTTGATTAGCTTCTGTGTATCTTCTGGGCTGTCTTGCGAAATGGACAGCGCATAAATCTTCACCAGGTATTTTATAGGCAAGAAAGCACGGCTGTGTTAAGTCACTTAAGGAAAATTAATTATTCTTTCAAATTTGGATATTATTATTTTGATACCTGAAATACAGAAGAGAAAAAATAGGTACGAGCTCTTTCTGCCTAAGCCTTGCTGAGTGGTATGAACAGGTGATTGTGATGCTGGCAGTCATTGGGCATAGCGTGCCATTTTGTCAATTCAGGAGTGATGGAGTTGGAGTATCAACTCCATCATTTTACAACTAAAAACTATACCCACAGGCCTAATTTTCTGAACATTCTTCCAATAGCCTTATTCAAAATGTTTTTTAGAAAGAAGCCAATGCTTAAAGAAAACAAAACAACTTGCGACGAAATAAACCAATAGTGGTATAGGATTGTGAAATCAGTCAGTCATACGAGAATGTCAATATCCAACAACAGGCAGGCTTTGATATAAATGGGATCCAAAGAGACAAAGGACCAGACTCAATAGTAAACAAAACCCAGAAGAGAAGAACCCAAAGAGAAACCACAGAACCGTTCATCTATCAGAAAGCATTAAAAGCAAAAATCAGATAACCAAACTCATGTGATTAAAACACCATCACTACCTTTGGCAGGTGTCTTCACGTAGTCTCTTAAGCCTACAGAAGAGGGAAGCTCTTACCTGCTTGGCTGGGTCACTCTTTTCTTTAATTCGGTTGACCTAACAATGAAAAAAAAAAAAAAAGAAGAAGTGATTAAGTTCAGTTCTTGAATTTGGGAAAGATATTTTATGTTGACACACTTAAAGAAAAACAAACACCTTTTTTTGTTTAAAAAAAGTTGCAGTAAAAGCAATGTATAACAATTAAGCGAGATGAATTTTGTGTTATTTGCCATCATAAATTGCTCATTGTGCTCATTGACCTAAAGTAAAGGCACAAGTGAAATTTAGTGGTGGGGGACCTCTTCAATTCTCAGAGTAAAATGATGGTGCTGCATCAATTGATTTCTAATTTCTGTCACACCTGTGCTGACAAGATTGTTACTAGAGTTTGTCTATATTACCTTGGGGATTTTGCTGTCTGACGTTTACCTTTTATTTGATCCATATCAATTCAATCGGGGGGCAGGAAGAAGATTAGTGCCCTTCTGCCACTGAAATTCTATCTAGTGACTTAATATCAGAAATTATTGTGGGAATCTGCTTGATCTGGTTTCTTATGTTGTAAAATCTAGAACATTAGCTAGTTGTTCTGGTCCAATGCTTACTACAACCCATTTCCTATGTGTAACATCATTATCTTTCAGTCAAGCAATACAAATTAGGTTCTAAAATGTTTTAGATGCATTATATTTTGTTTTTGTGGTTGTTAGGGGTGTAAGATTGATGAATTAGTGAAAAATAAGGAGTATGCTGTTATAAATAGAAAACCTGAATGCAGTTCTAGAAACCTTGAATCCATTGGCCTAGGCCAGGAATTGGCAAACTAGAGCCCGTGGGCCAAATCCAGCCTGCTGCTGGTTTTTATAGGACTCATGAGCTTCAAATGGTTTTACCTTATTAAATGGTTGAAAAATCAAAAGAAAAATAATATCTCATGGTAGATGAAAATTATACAAAATTCAAATTTCAGTTTCCATTAATAAAGTTTTACTGGAACATGGCCACACACATTTTATTTACCTGTTGACTGTGGCTGCCTTCATTCTACAATGGCAGAGATGAGTAGCTACAACAGGGAGAATATGGTCTACAAAATTTAAAACATTTACTATCTGGTCTTTAAAAAAAAATGTATTGACCCCTGGCTTATGATGTGATTGATTTCATCTTTGTTGACCCTAATAATTAAGGTTAATCAGTATAGATAGGTGAGTGATAGCTTTTATTAAAATAAAAATGACTGTATTTCATTCTGGGGTCATCTAGGTCACTCATCGCTGACCGTGAAGGGCAGACTCATGAGAAAATGGAGTCCTTAACCATTTGTGTAGAAAGTTCTAGGCTGGCTTCATTGCTGTACTCTAGTTACTTGTCAAATCTACTTTTCACCTTTTGACAAGACTTCAAGACTCTCCTTTATATTTGATAAAAATATCTAGACTATTAACACAGTATGGAATAAACAGAACACAAAGAAGCAAAAGACAATACATAAGTATACATATAATGATTTATATGAAGCATCTGTATGATGTTCAAAAATGGAAACAAACTATATTTTTAATGAAGGTATATATATGTATACATATACATAATATAATACATATACACATAATACAATATATTCATATATGTGTAGAAAAGGATTAATCTTGCTCAAAGAGAGGTCTGGCCTTTGCCCTTTCCTCTTGGTAGATAATTTATAAGCCTTTAGAATATCCTGCCTGATGAGAGTGTCATTGTTTATCTGGAGGCCAATGTGATTTACATGATTTATGGCACGTAGGGAGGCCTTGGATCATGGACTATCACCTTGACTTCTGGAGGAGCTGGAGATGAAGGTCAGCTGAGCAGATGATCAACCATGTTTAGGTGACCAAGTTCCAATAAAAATTGGACACCAAGGCTTGGATGGGCTTCTGTGGTTGGCAAGACTATGTACATATTTTTCCATGCCATCTCTGGGAGAAGTAAACCCTGTTCACACAACTTCACTGGGAGGAGACCACTGAAGGCAGTGCCCATGGAGTCTTCCTGGACCCCACTCCATGTGCTGCTTTCCTTGGCTATTTTTCTGTCCTTTTACTGTGATAAACCATAACTGTGAGTATAGCAGTGTATATAGTGAGTTCTTTATATTCTTCCAGCAAATTATGGAACCTGAGGTTGGTTTGGGGACCTGTTAGCTTAGAGCTGGTGTCAGAAGTGAGGGTGGTCTTGGTGACCCCTGAAAACTGTAGTATATATATATATATATTTTAAAATTTGTCTATAAACATACATACATATATATCGCCAAAAAAATCACATTAATGGTTATTGGGGTTGGATAGTGGGCATGACATGTGGTTTCCAGGATGCTAGCATCCCAGAATCTGATGGTGGTTAAATAGATACTAACATATTACTAATAGATATTAACATATTATTATGTTAATATGTATAATAGATATTGACATTCTTTAAGCTTTTCATATACACTTTATATACTCTTCTATATTTATGATAGCTCAATATTTTTTTAAAAGAGGTAAAAACTCCCCATGGAGCATGTTACTATAAACACACACAGGCATCCACACACACGAGGTCCAGTGTAGGAATAAAAGTATTCAGCTTCAAAAACTGCTGCCATTCTGTCCCGTCCTTAGTTTTATTACTCAAGGACTATTACCTATTTTTCACGAAAAAAGTCACTTTGTTGTTCAAGGATCAAAATCACAATTCCCATGGTCTTGTGTTAGAACATTGGTTTTAGTTTGTTTTATTTGCTATGTGCTAGAGTCTTGGAAATTCTGTCCTACTTACATGTGCATCTTAGAAAGGAATGTGTGATTTCTCGCTTTGACATAGTTGTAGCAGAATGAATGACCTCTGTACAGGTTAGAGGAGATGACTAAATTCTTAGCTGCACAGGAGAGCCACATATGATCATAAAAATGAACTACAACTTCCTCCATGAGCAAAAACTAAGATTTCTTTCCCCCTTTCAGCACGTACCCCATTTCGGGAAATATTGTGTGCCTGGGTAAATAATTTTAAACTGATTGACCACAGGGAGGATTTAAACCCATCAACACTTGGTCCCCTGTGTCCACAGAGATCCAGTTTCTTGACTCTCTGCAACCACTGCCATGTCTACACAGCACAGGCAATGCCATCATGTAGAAAGACCACCATCATTTTCCATGCAGAGAAGAGTGTCTTGAAAAAAGCACAGGATTCTTTATAGTCAGATCACTGGACTTCTTTAGCAGCCGCCAAGTGCTCCGTATCTGACAAATCTGCTGGTAGCCCCAAAATAGAGATGTTTTGATATGGTAACTGGGAAAGAAATTTTGAGTATCCATTTAACTTCTTAAGGTATCACATATAATGTACTGACCTTTAAAAGGAACCTAAAAATCAATAGTTTGGAAATATTTTTGCTGGATGTTGCAGACATGAATATCTCTTATAAAATAATGAAATTATAGGTAACAAAGGCAGAAAGATTACAAAGGTTGGTGGTAACTAGTTGCACTGAGTAGTCTAAATATGTCAAAGTAGAGTTTTGCTCAGACCTTTATCAGTGGTCGGCTCAGACGGAGGGATACATATAGATCGAAGACAGAAACCTACCGGGTCATCTTATAAAGTAACTGCCTTTTTGAAGTCACTCAGATCCACGGTCAGAAGTCAGTTCTTGGTAATTGCATCACCTGGGCTTCATCTGATTCCACTGTTCACGTGGCCCCAAATAATCAGGCCACGCTCATTGATTAGTGGCTTGTTCTGGCCAACTGAACAACTCAATCAAATTGACCCCATGGCAACTTGCTTCATTGCTTAGCAGAAAGCAGTTAGGATTCCCCTAAAGCGGGAGTCAGCCGTACTTGGGTCACCTGAAGCACTCAACACAAGGCTGCTTCCAAGGAAAGAACATGGTGGTGGGAAGCAAAGCCCTGGGCAGCACCACCACGTGTTGCTGATGGTGGAGCTCGGACACGCTAAGGGAGCTTCTCACAGGTTACTGTGCGTGACAGTCACAAGCTGATGGAACTTTGGTGGAAATGCTGATTCCTAGGCCCTGTTCCAGAGATACGGATTCTGCATTTTGCATTGGGGCCCCAGGGATATGCATTTTCAAGAACCACTCAAGTCATTCTCCTACTGATGGTCTCAAAGAAACTTAGAAAAACACAAACCCTAATATGTCAGAACTGCTTCTAAGCTTTGGAAAGCGGCAGCTGGTTCCTTCAGTGCTATGTAATTCATGTGCCTAAGGCCAGGACCTTTGAGTGGCCTCACATTCTATGACCCAGTAGAAGAGGTTGCATCCGATGGTCCTGTCCATAAGCCATAAGATTCATCTGGCCATTATAGAAATGGTGTTTACTTGGCATCCTCATAATTTGGAGGATGTAAAGGATGGGACCCTCTGAAAGCATCTTATTAACATCATGTAAATGTATACTCTAATGTCCCCAGAGAATAATCTTGGCAGATTTCTTTCCCCAGACTATACATTGCTAATGGTCATCATTACCTTACAGCTGTCAAATAAAACCACGAGCAGCTGGCCTGAACTGGTCTGCCCTTTTTTTTTTTTTTTTGGAATATATTAAAAGATTTTATACTGTTAATAAAGCGAGACAATTAAAGGTTAAGTATTTAGCTCATCCAGACCTTAGAATAATGACTAATTATAAAGACAGTTGCAGTTTAATTCCCCAAATTTAAATTTGGCATTCACAGTTATTAAAAGTGTAAGAGCTAAACTATAAACAACCCATTTTATTTTTTGTCAAGTTTTAATCAGAATTCTGTTGTTTGGTAAGTGACCTGTTTTGTCTAATGCTCACAGCTGGGCTGGCCAATCAGTAAGGGTATTATTACTCTCACTGGAAGCTCAAACTGGGACTGAAAGTCCACTTAATTTAATTCAACAATTGTATGCTGAGTACGTGCTATGTTTAAAGCATGTATGAGACCCGGTCCTTGCCTGCAAGAGAATGAAATCTTGAATAAGTAGCAATAATATTATGAAAAATGTGTAAGATCTCTAAGGAAAGTTCAAGTGCCTAGGGTTCAGAGGGAAAGGAAATTTTACCTTGTGAGGATAAAAGAGGTGGGATGAGCAATACCAGTGAAGCCTGGGCTGTGCTGAAGAAATGCAGACCCTGACCTGAGTGGCCTGCATACTGCATTTTGGGAGTGACAGTAGATGACAGACCTGTCATCCTTCCGTGTGTCCGAGTCCTGGCTCCTAACAAGGCAACGCTAATTTCAGATCAGGACCAAGATTTGCACAACCCCTTTAGAAAGAATGTGTCATGAATAGTTTGGAAATAATACCATGTCATTTTCTGTTGCACGCTGGAGTCTGGTGGGAGCCAAAGAGATGACGTTCTGTTCCCCAGCTCTCTAAACTCCCTTGTCTTCTCTGGGTCTCGATTTCTTCCACCCATGCAATACAATACTTAGGAATCCTCCTGATCTCAAAGGAACATCAGCATAATAAAAACTTTTATTGGATTAAGAGTTTCCTCCTCTTAAAACAAGCCATGTGTTATCTCTTTTGATCTATATAACCAACCTTTCTGGGAACTGGGGCTGACATGTTCATCTCTAATTTTGCAGGTGAGGAAAGTAAACCAAGGGAAGAGAACGGTGCATTTCCCGAGACCCCGCTGCTTTCTCCAAGAAGGCCACAATTCAAACCCACATCCACAGCCACTAGAAACCACCACTAAGCTGCCTCTCCTCACAGTGAGGAGAGAATAGGGTGGGTATACAGATATTTTGTAATAGAGACAATGCCAAAACTCCGTGAACTATAACCCAAGTAATATTCTTGTTCAAGTTTCTAGATTTTCTTACGTGCAACTTTTAGGTAAAAAAAGAGATCATTAAAAGCAAAAACCAAGAATCATAAAAGGACAACACATAAAAGTTAGTCTCAGAGAAAGTAGAATAGACATAATTGGACCAAGCAGGTATTAAGGGTCTCTGATTTAATGCAATACGTAATACATACGCTGTTTTTGGCCCAAAATGCTTAACACAAATTTATCAGGCCTGTAAACGGCACCTTTCACTTTATTGGAAACATAACAGGGGAATGAGCTAAATGGCACCAAGAAGCAGCAACCGGTCAAATCTATCTGGAAGGCGGGGCCTTCTGGTGGGACAACTTTCTTGGCTTCCTTAGCAGATGAATGTCGCGAATTGGAGGATGGCTTGAGCGATGCTGGGATTGGCAGGAGGGACTGACTGAAAAGAGACCTGAGGAGACTCTGGGGTGCTCTCCTAACCACAAGGATGATCTCACAGGTGACAGCGTGTGGTAAAACCAAGCTGTACATTTTGAGTACATGCAGTTTATTGTATGTCAGCTACATTGCAATAAAACCCAAACTTCTCTGTACCAAAAGCTAACAGTGATCTTCTGGAGTACCATGGTCACTTTCCTATTTCAAATTCTTCAAAAAAAAAAATCTTCAAAAAATAAAATAAAGGGGCGCCTGGGTGGCTCAGTGGGTTAAAGCCTCTGCCTTCGGCTCAGGTCATGGTCCCGGGGTTCTGGGATCGAGCTCCGCATCGGGCTCTCTCTCGGTGGGGGAGCCTGCTTCCTCCTCTCTTTCTGCCTGCTTCTCTGCCTACTTGTGATCTCTGTCTGTCAAATAAGTAAATAAATAATCTTTAAAAAAAATAAATAAAATAACAAGAAACTCTTCAGCACAACCGAAGATGCCCTGAAGAGAAAGTCTTGTGGCACGTGGGTGGCTCAGTCTATTAAGCGTCCAACTGCTGACTTCTGCTCTGGTCGTGATCTCAGGGTCATGAGACTGAGCCCCGTGTCAGGCTTCACACTCAGTGGAGAGTCTGCTGGAGATCCTGTCTCCCACTCTCCCCCAGCCCCTCCTGACTGCTCTCTCTCTCTCTCTCTCTAATAAATAAATCTTTAAAAATAAAAAAAAAAAGTCTTAATGCTTTAAAATAAAACAAATAAAATAAAAACAATCCTAGTCAATACAGTTGATGGTATTGGGATGGTGTTATATGGTGACAGATGGTAGCCACACTTGTGGGGAGCAGAGCCTAACACCCAGGCTTATCTAATTACCACACAACATCTTGTATCATCTATACTTCAATTAAAAAAACATTTAAAAATCCCCCAAATCTGTTAAAAATGTTAATGGCGGAAGTGATTCACAGAACTGTAGAAAGTCTCCTTCTAAGTTCTGGATGTCTCAGTCTCTCCCTCTGGACTGGTGTTTAGCCTGGATTGTCCGGTTCATCCTTTTGAACAGTAGAGAAAACCAACGGACAGGCTTAGCTGCTTTGGAGAATCTGTGCCTCTTGGGGGCACGTAATTTGGCAGTTAATGTAGTCGGAAGGACTAATGGGAGGGTGTGTCGAGAATCATGGGGTTACGTTTCAAGGGAAAAAGCTAAAAGGAGCCCTCATTCTGAGACGCCCCGCAAAATCCCGACTGGAAAATGGTAAAATCATGTGGGATATGCCCCTGGAGAGCGGAAAGGCTCCGTTTTATTTCAGTCTGCGCTCCTTCTGATTTCACCTTGTGCCCTTATCCCAGGTGTCGCAGTGGATTGGGACGAATGTGCGTGCACTCACAGAGGCCCCTTTGAAAAATCAAATTTGCATAAGCCCACACACTGCGGAGTGTTTAAAAGATCCATCAATAAGTAGAATATTGCTCCTGCAGATAAAAATAGAAAGACGCCTTGAAATTTAGGGAACATATTCAAAATCTCAATAACGCTTTTTAAGTTATAAGAAATGTGGCAACACCAATTTTGTTGTGACTAGCGTGGCACCCATGCGGGTCGTCTCTCCCCTGCTGAAAAACATGTCCGTTTCAATGTGCCAACACGTGCTAACCCTTGCCCAAGGTCACAAATAACGTACACTTCCATTTATTTGGAAGAAGCTAAACGCAGGAATGCATTTTGCATGTATTATTTTTTTCCAAAACAAATGCTTGTTTGATTTTTCACAGCATCCTCTGATGAAGGCAGTCCCTAAAATCGAAAGCTGACCCCAGACTCTTTTCCTGTTCCCATCACATAATTCTTTTGAAGTTACCTGTTTGAGCAATAATAACGAACAGCCATCATCGTCATGCCAGTGGATTGACTCATTTATCCAAGCAGCGCGGTGCCGATCGAGCTGACATCCTAAAGCATTTTCCAATGAAACAGGGATCTTTTGGATGTCCCAGAAAGCGGATTCACTTTCCTTTCTAGTCTTTGCTGCTAGACTTGGGTTCCCATCCAGTGTACTTCGGGGGGCCTCTGGCTTACTAAATGTAGGCTGAGGTGCATCTGCGAGCTCACACGTTCAAAACCAAATCTCAGATCGGCTCTGAGGTGAAGTAGCCTGTTTCTAGCTGGCACACGACCTTCCCCTCGGGGAGGAACCTTGTCTGCTTCTGAGACGAATCATTCTGAGGCTCTCCTCCCCTCGCCCTCTGCTACTCCTTCTACCACCGGAGACCTTGGCTTGGTTCGTTGGACTTCGGTCAAGGGCAGACATGATGGGGACTGCTGGAGGTGACCCGCAGGTTAGAGGCAGAGCTGCCGCCAACGTGTGGCTGCCCAGGCCTGTGCAGGGCACTGACCAGTGAACTTCCTTCCCCTGACACATGTCCCCTGCTGAGCTCCAGCAGGCCCTTCCACACAGAACTGATTAAACCAATGGGAATCTACAAACCTACCTGGTCACTGGTACCCGGCTGGGACTTTTCTCCCAGAATAGGGACAGGGTAAAGCTCTGGGGACCCTGGTTAAAAAGAATGGATTTGCACTGCCAGGTTGACAAGTGGATTTGGAAACCCAGGAAATGAGCGTGAAAGAGAGGAAAGCTAGATGCCCACGAGCCTACCCAGGATAGCAACAGTACCAGTGGAGGGAGCTTCACCCCTTCATGAGCAGGGAGAACGATGAAGCGGGCTGAGATAGCCCCCAGCCCACTGCAATCACAGGGGACTGGCCCGGGGAGGCAGGGGTGGTGGAACCCTACAATACGGTTCAAGGACTTCAGCCTCACTCCTGGACCACGAGTTGCTGGTGACTGTATGGGATAAACGTGCACAGATAGTTTCGTGGCACTTTTTCTTTTCTCTTTACAAACTTTTCTACCAAATGAGCTGTCTGTGTACCTTAACATTTAGGAATATTTTGCAAGTTGTTGATATAGCCAACCCTACCTCCCTGAGCAATCCTAAATCCTAGAGTTTATTGATAAGTGATTTGCAAAAATAGAGCATTAGTCTTCTTTGAAAACAAATTGATGATGCGCTGAAACTGAAATGATATAATAACATTATATTTTCTTTGTTATATCGGCATTTTATTTATTTTCAACCATAAGGTGAGTGTTCGCCAGATACCAGAATTTTAATGCCTGTTGGTCGGTTTAGACATCCAGGTGAGACATGGGTCTTCTGAGGGAGCCTGCTCCTACCTTCTTGAGGACAGATAATTAAAGAGATAATTCAAGGTATCTGGAGTCCAAGAAAAAATAGAAATTTATTTCTTGCTTATCCACACGCTCACAGATGTCCACAATATATTCCTGGGCATATTATGTGTCTGTAATGCACAGTCATTGGAAAGCCGATTTTCAGACAATTTTGCTAGTTCCACAAATTTATGGGCCTAAGCTCTGTATTTAATTTTGATTTCCGTGGTCTTTTCCACGGGCAGGCATATTCCTTGGCCCTAGGAACAGGTTTTGACCTTTTCAGCTCTTTTATTCAGTTTGACATTAATTTTTCTTCTTTATTCTTAACAGGTTTTCATTGTACTTAGTGAACAATACAGGGGCCCTGGGGGCCGAAATAAACCCGTAAAGTGCCCATGAATTTTAACCAAAGACTTACAGCACTACATGATTAAAAGCTTTAAATTCTCAAAGAGCAACATGATTAATCCAGTACCACGGTGCTGAGTGGCTTCACACTGGCTCCATTTGTTGGTATTGTTATTTTCCTTGGTCGTATTTGATTTGTTGGAATGATGATGATTTTAGTTTGCACAGTTAATGTGAATCTCCCTCTGCAATTGCAAAAATGTCTTAACTATTTCAATAATTTTTTGTTAAACTACTCCTATCTGACTTTGCAAGGCAAAGAATGCAAGCCCCAGCTATGCCTACGAAGATGGATCCACACACCTGGGGCTACTACCGGGAAGGCGGACATAAAATTCTTTTCAGTTTATGGTACAGGTTCATAGAAATGAAGGCAGATGGTTTAGGTGGCTTTTTATTCTGTTTTTTTTTTTTTCCAGCTATGTTTAAAGGTCTCTAGGAGCCTAAACTTCTCCTTGATGCGCCATGCCAGTGCTAAGGTTAAAAAGTGTGCAACAGGGCACCTGGATGGCTCAGTGGGTTAAGCCTCTGCCTTCGGCTCAGGTCATGATCTCAGGGTCCTGGGATCGAGCCCCACCTGGGCTCTCTGCTCAGGGGGGAGCCTGCATCCCCCTCCCCCTCTGACTGCCTCTCTGCCTATTTGTGATCTCTCTCTCTCTGTCAAATAAATAAATAAGATCTTAAAAAAAAAAAAAAAGCGTGCAACAATTTCTAGCCCAATTCAACTTCCCCACTTTCTCCTTTGCCCATTCTTTGCACAAACAGAGAAATTCCCCTTTGCGCCTTCTTTGTGATACCACTTCAAATACCCAGGGGTTTCTATGAAGGTAGTGTTTTTGCTTAACTTCCCCCAGTTAAAACAATCCTGTTATCAGGAAATGACAGATGCTGGCGAGGATGCGGAGAGAGGGGAACCCTCCTACACTGGTGGCGGGAATGCAAGCTGGTGCAACCACTCTGGAAAACGGCATGGAGGTTCCTCAAAAAGCTGAAAATAGAGCTACCTTACGACCCAGCAATCACACTACTGGGTATTTACCCTAAAGATACAAACAGTGATCTGAAGGGGCACGTGCACACGAATGTTTATAGCAGCAATGTCCACAATAGCCAAACGATGGAACCTAGATGTCCATCAACAGATGAATGGATAAAGAAGATGTGGTGCATATATACACAATGGAATACTATGCAGCCATCAAAAGAAATGAAATCTTGCCATCTGCAATGACGTGGATGGAACTAGAGGGTATTATGCTTAGCGAAATAAGTCAATCAGAGAAAGACAATTATCATACGATCTCCCTGATATGAGGAAGTAGGATGCAATGTGGGGGGTTTGGGGAGTAGAAAAGAATAAATGAAACAAGATGGGATTGGGAGGGAGACAAACCATAAGAGACTCTTAATCTCACAAAACAAACTGAGGGTTGCTGGGGGGAGGGGGGGAGGGAGAGGGTGGTGGGGTTATGGACATTGAGGGGGGGTTTGTGCTATGGTGAGTGTTGTGGAGTGTGTAAACCTGGCGATTCACAGACCTGTACCCCTGGGGCTAATAATACATTATATGTTTATCAAAAAATAAAAAAGTTTTTAAAAAGTCCTATTATCATTAATCTTTCCTCACAGAGCCTGTTTAATATCATACTGTGTGTATTTCCATATTCGTCGTTAAAAACTTGAGCCCCAAACCCTTTGCAATGAAACCCGCCACAATGTACATCTGGACTGAGCAGTGGTTTCACTTCCTGCCTCAGCTCATCATTCCGGAGAGAGAACTGTAGTTGTTTCCATCATGATGTCGCTATGTCTACCCTTTCTAATGGCTCAAAATTTATCTTCAGCTTGCAGTCGGTGAGGATGAACAAAGCTCTGTCTTCCTGCCTTGGTTTCCCTATCCTTGACCCAGATTTTGAATGGATTCATAATTTTTTTTTTTTTTTGATGCTAAGGATGTTAAAATGTGGTGTTAAAATTCGGTGGTTTTTATCCTTAACCTAATTGGTTTGGAGAGTTCAAAGTTCTTGGAGATGAGCTCCAGAAGGCTAAGTAAATGTAAGTTTTCGAAGTCCGTATCTCTTTCAAAATGTCACTTACAACAAAATGGATTTCTTTTGCTCTAAGAGGTTAACTACTGGTAGAAAACGAAAGATGACATGCTGAACAATCTATTTGTGCTCTAATTCTATAACATGTCGCTACTATCGAGTTAGAAGTATAATAATATTTCAGCCACATGCTGTGATTCATCTCTCAGGGAAAGGAGAGAGATCCGGGGCCATGGACATGTGTCTCTGGTATCAGTACTAAGTCATTTCAAACCTGAACTCAGCCGCAAGATATTTTTCAATGGGTCAGCCAACTGAGGCTTCGCTTATCACCTCACCATGTAATTTCTCTATCCACAGACTGTCTTACTCTCTCTTCTGACAGCTGGGAATTATGTGGAAAATAATGAACTTTAGGTATTTCTTCCTCTTTCCCCCTTTGGCTCAGCAGCTGACATAGATGTTCTCGGGGCCACAGTTATCAAACTGGACAGCTTTGGTAGCTGAAATTCATGTCATAGGACTTTGAGAATGACCCGAATTTCAAGCTGGAAGATCACTTCCTCTTCATCGGTGTGTCAAAGCCTTGCGTTTCCCGTGCGTGTTTATTCTTTTGGGGAAACTGGGGATGAGTTGCAACTTCTAAGACTTTTCTACGTGAACGGCCTGAAATATTAACGTGTGGCTGCTTGCTATTGAACTTCCAGAGAAATAACCAAAGATTAATAAACGCGGCTCAATTTCATGGTTGCGGTTCTTGGGCAAGTCCTTCCTCGCAGTATTTTGAGTGTACACAGCAGCTGCAAGCTTAAAATGAAAGGTTTTTCGCCTTCACCTCTTAGCCCCTGTAATATCTCAGCTGAGCCTGCCTGAGGACTTCCTCCCTTTCTTTGAGGGAAATAATACACTGTGATGAGTTTGCAGTAACAGCTCTCCTTCCCGCCACCGTCTTATTTCTAAGAAGTGGAACAATAGCTCCTTTATTGCTGAGAACAAGACCCTCCACAACAGTGGCGTTGAGACCACGGAGCGGGAACGGGGCTTCCTTTGCACAAAGTTCCACCAAGGTCATGGAAAGACATCTTGACCTTGAGTTGCCGTGGACGCGTGACGATGGTGCATGACACTCTTCTCTTTCAGCACGCAGAGATATGCACTCTACTGAACGTGTCCCATAGCCGAGGCCCTGGGCCACAAGATCCTTGGGTGCTTCCCAAGGACCCTGTGCCTATCAATCCCTCCACCGTGGCTTGTTCGGCTGGGAAAAAAAGAGATGATACTCATTTTTTGCTGTTTTATGACCCCTTCTCTTTCAGTTTTATACCCACGCCGTCAATTTAGAATGAAGACATCCCTCAAAGAAAGACACCCCTTGCTCCAAAACCAGGTCTATGGAGGAGGGGTCAGTTTTTAGTGCAAAAAAGGAGACTTCTTAGGAAACATGTATTTCACAAGCCACGCCCTTCCTCATACGCCTGCCAAGCCTGCTAGGCCTACAGATCTGTGCTATGAAGTGGCGACTAAACTGCCAGGATACAGGGATACACGGCCACCACTAGGAGCTACATCAGGGCTGAAAGATCTTAGAGCACAGCCACATCATCCCTCAAGTGCAAGATCGCTAAGCAGAAGGTCAAGGTTGACAGCTACTGTTGACTTGTTCCTTACCGGGAAGTCATGCAAGTTTTCAGGTATATACTAAGCCTGGGCAGATAACTGTCATCTAGAGTCATCGGTTCTGGGCCACAGAGGTGAGCCTTTCGGAGCAGTGACTGAGCGCCTTTCTTCGTATGGATTGTCCCATCCTGAGCCAATGCAGGTACATTGCAGTAAGGAAATAATTTATGGATTCTAGTGACTGACCTGGTAGAATGGATGCTGTTTGAGCCCTGCCCGGATGTTGTTGACCCAGCCAATGCTCCCTTGCCCAGCTGCTGTTCATGGCTCACAGCTGCTTTCTTCTCTGATGAATTACAAGAGTCACCGACCCAAAAAAGAAATGCTTGGGAGTTTGCTCCCTACATGTGAACTCCGCTTCCCTAGAGGGGGGCTGTCTCCAGCAAACAACTGTGAAGTGTCCAGCTCTCCTACCTGAAGGTGAGATGCTCTAGAACTTTCGTTGGGTAAGGGTGAAGCTGGGCTTCAGGTGAAACCACCTTTGGGTTTAGCTTCTTTCCTGCCCTATCCTGCTTCCCTCTCTCCCGGACAGGTTCCTCCTAGAGGCACCATCTCAGCAGATCACTTCCAGAAGAATCCCTGTCTTAGCTTCTGCTTCAAGAGACAATGACCCAAGACACATGGTAACTAAGTCTAATGTTGCAACACACTATCATTCATAGGACAATTACAATAACTTATTTCTTGTATATTCTAAAATTTATGTGCATATAGTCCATCTGCAGATGGTAAAATGCAGATATATGTTTATAATGTGAATCAGTAATTCCACTCCTAGGTATTTATCCCAGAGAAATGAAAACATATGTCCACAAAAACCCTTCGACGAGAACATTCATAGCAGATTTATTCACAAAAACCCAAACCTGGAAACCCAGATGTCCATCAATAGAAGAATGGAAATGTACACTGCGGTGTGTTCCTAAAATGGAACTCAACTTAACAACAAAGTGAATGAACTACTGGTGCAGACAATAACAGAGGTAAATCTCAAAAATACTACACGGAATGAAAGAAACCAGACGCAAGAAAGTATACACTATGTGATTCCATCTAAATGAAAGTCTACAGCAGACAAAACTAATCCAGAGTGACACAAATCAGATCAGTGATTACGTTGGAGAAGAATGTGGAAGTGACTAGAAAGGGGCAGGAAGAAATTTCTGAGGTGATAGAAATGTTTTTTTTCCTTGATTTGCATTCATCAGAACTGATTGAAGAACACACTGAAGATCTGAGCATTTCACTGTGTGTAAATTATGCCTCAATTAAAAAAAAAAGCAGATGTGAGAAATGCATCTTTTTCTGAGTTTTGCTTATTTTGATCATAAACTTGCGTTGAACAGGAACTGCTGTGAAGGTAGCTCAGAGTGAATCACCAAAGTGATTGGTTCCACAGTCCCCCTCTGCATCTGTTCTACAGAGTGTGCCATTTGGTTTCAATTTACTTCAGGTTTCCTTTGGATTCAAAAAGAGAGAGAGAAAGAGAAGAGGCAGAGAGAGGAAAGAAATAGAGTTGATTCTCTTGATTGCGTTAAAAAAAATGAATGTGGCATAGGTCATTCTTCTTGATGACACTTTATTTGCAAAGATATACAAAGTCTCATCATTCACTCATTTTCTCCCATCAAACATTTGTAGTTTACTTGTAGCATTGCAGGTAATGAATTGGATGCTAGGAATATGAAGAAAAATAAGTCATTTTCTCAGCCTTAAGAAGGTGCTGAAGGAGTTGTCTGTAGCTATTGTGGTCACGGAATCCTGGAACTAAGTACCATTCCGGACACAGCAGATGTTGAATGGGCAGAGATGGAGAGATCCATCTGGGGGCACTAGGACAGGCTTCCAAAAGGAGGGGATATGTGAAATAAGACGCTGAAAGCTTTAGAAAACACAAGAGACAGTGTGCTCCTGCTAACATAGGGCAAGTCTGGATATAGGCAAACCAAGAAGTTTGCTCCAACACACTCTATCACCTTGGCAATTGGCTTATCCTTGCCTCCACCTCATTATTTCTAATTTGGAACAAAAACACTTGCAGTGTTGCTACAAAATCATACCTAGTTGTTGTTGTTATTATTATCTGGGAAAGATGATTAAGTTGTGATCATCTATTAATGCCTTGCTTTATCAGATTAGCAACCTAGTCTGGTAGAAGTAAAGATCACTGGGGAACTTGGATTTGGGAGCCAAAGATCAAATTCCTTTCTTTGTCTTTTCCAGCTTCTGGAGGCCTCCAGCTTTTGTCGGCCCATCGCCCCTCACTCCATCTTCACAGTGGAACAGCATCCTCAAGTCTCTCCCTCTCTCTGATCTCTGCTTTCCCTACCAGATCTCCCACTTTCTCTCCACTTTGTCATCACGTCTCTTCCAGGTTCTGGGGATTGGATGTGGACATCTTTGTGGAGGGGCTGACATTCAGCCTATCACAGGATATATGTGAGTTGTCTTGAGACCTTTTTGGAGACTATGAGAAGCTGAGAGGCAACATTGGTGGGACTGACTGGATGAGAGGCTGAGTGGGATCAGGGAAAGGTCACTGAGAGGGAGCTAGAGCTGAGGGCATGAAGAAGCCCCACGGTGACAGGCTCAGTTCTGTCCTTCAGGGATTCAGTGCTGCTTAGGGTACAAGATGGCTTGCGAGGGTCTGGGACCTGGATGGAGGTGAGGCCATATCTCGGAAGTCACTGCAACGGGCAGGCAAGGTATGAACTAGAAAGTTCCCCAGTTTCTTAACTGGGCCCAAGATGAATTCCATGCTTAGTCACCACAATGAGGGGAGAGATTTAAAGATAAGGATATGAAGAAAAAAAGGAGAGTAATAGGAGAAGCATGGATGTCTTGTCTTCAGAGTTTTGGCAATGGGTAAACACGAAAGGAAAATAACATTCATGGTACTTATTTGTAATTACTGACTTTGAAATTCCTTTAAATATTGCAACACTGAGGGCACTTTAGACTTGGAAACCTAAATATTTTATTAAAGAGCAAACAATTCACCAACTAACCTGATAGCAAGAAGATCCCCTCATTACGGAAACACTGGCAAGTTATTTGTATACAGCACACAATCTCCTTGATATGCACCTGTTTTCTTTATGAACTGAGGGATTAGATGGGTCGAGAAAATCTTAAAGAATGAAACCCTTATTATCAAGCTTTTGAGGTCATTTTATATTCAATAAAATAATTTGAACAGCATTTTTACAAGAGACAAGGTAGCTTATGCTTGCTTTTTCTAATAATCAGAAGTCAAACATAAATTCTAAGCATTCTTCTGGTGAACATTCATTACTTTAAGCAGCTCAAACAGTAATGCAGACTGATTTATGAGCTCAGTGTCACATGTATATAAGATGGTACACATGCTTTTCAAACCACAGAAAATACTCCCTCCTTTCGCTTGAAGATTCTACAAATCTCAAAAAAGACCGGGCATTTGCTCTGAGTTATCCAGGCAAGAAGTACAAAGTCCTAGGACGTGACAAATTCTGGCTAATGACCATCTAGACTCTATGAGGAGCAAATTCTACTAGGCCAGTTAACATGCTAAATACTTGACTCAGAAAAGAACCAAAATGAATTTATAGAGAAAATACTCATATATTTAGAGATTGCAACAATACAGGATGTACTTTATAAGGTCACATTTGCTGAATTTAAGTCTTTCTCTACTTTGTCTCTACAGACAAATTTTTGAAAATGCAGAACAATAGGCCTGAAATACTTCGACAACATAAACATTTATTGAAATTGGCAAACGGGGCAAGATTTTGGCATCCTGTTAAATGGATACATGATGTTGCCTAGTCTGTAGGAGATCTGGTCCTAGGTCTAGGATGTATAGATTCATATTGATTTTATTAATAAAAACAAAGCATTCTCATTAAATAGCTTAATGGATGATAGCACTTATAAAATTGTTAATATTATTTGGGATTCCAGGTTTGAAATTTAAGATAATATCAAAAAGTGGAGATGTAATCAAAAGAGAAATGATGAAGTGGATATTTGACAAGCTATGATGGAACATACACATCAGCACTCTTAGAGCCCCAAGCAGCAGAAGACTGGGAAAAGCAAATGAGCAAAAAAGACCATGATGGTCCTAGTGGCCCCGAGTTGACCAGGTATTGGCTTTTTTTTTTTTTTAAGACTCAGTATTTAGATTTTAGAAGGACGTCATCAGATAGGAATTAAGTAACCATTCTCAACAGGGGAATAGTGATGATAACTTAAAGACTTAACATTTTTATGGGGCAAGTATGGGAATACATTGCTAATTTCCTTCAAGTTTTATAGTGGGATGTTAAGGTTGCAACCAAAACTCATAGGGGATTTAACTTCTCTTTGATCTTAAAATTCAGGATAAGCCTAATTAATGGGAGCAGAAAGTTACTAGTAGGGCAAAGCATCCTCTAATAAAACTCAGCTGATCCTTCTGGATGAATGAGCTTGTTGGTAATTATTATTATTTTTGTTCCAAAATTGCTCAAAAAATTAAAAAGACATAAACAATTTTATAGTGAATATCTTATATCCTCACCCAAACTTAAGAAATAAAATACTGTAAGTAGTGTTGGAAACCCTGTACACATCTCCCAGAGCATGTTTCCCCTTCCCATCCTCTTATTTGTCCTTAATTACCTGTATGTGGACATCCTTAATATAAATGTAGTATTGTTTGGTCTAATATTTTAACTTCATATAATTAGAATTATATTACATGCATCCTTTTCTTTTTCTCCCTTAACATTATGTTGTGGGAAATAATCATGTTTCTAACTTTGTTTCTATTTCACTCTTTCCTCGCAAAGTTTTAAAAAATAGTTTCATTGAGCTAGAATAACGTGCCATACAATTCGCCCACTGAAAGCATGCAACTGAATTTTTTTGGTAGTATATCCACAGGGTATGCAGCCATCACCAAAATCTAATTTAGAGCATTTCACTCCTCTCCCTAAAACCCCCTGCCCCCCTCAGCAGTCACTCTTTCTCTCCACCAAGCTATATATAACCCCTGAACTACATCTTGTCTATATACACTTCTGTGTTCTGGAATTTCTAATGTATGGATTTATATGTTATTTGGCCCTTTGTGTCTGGCTTCTTTCACTTGACATAATGCTTTCAAGCCTCATCCGTGCTGTAGCATCATCAGTACTCGATTCCTTTTTATGGCTGAATATTCCATTCCATGGATATACCACATCTCACTTATCCATTTATCAGTTGGATGGTGTCCACTTTTTGGCTCTTATGAATAATGCTCCTATAAACATTCATACATAAATCCTTTGTGTGAACATAAGTTTCATTGCTCTTGGGTAGACACCTAGGAGTGGAGCTGCTGGGTCCTACGGTAACCCCCTGTGAACCATTTTGAGAAATTCCCAAACTGCTTTCCTAAGTGGCTGTACCATGTTACATTCCTATTAGCAATGTATGAGGGTTTCCATTTCTCCACAACCTTGTCAACATTTATTATTTTCTGTCTTTTTGATTAGAGCCATCTTAGAGAGTGTGAAGTGGCATCTCGTGGTGCTGTTTCACTTTTTGAGTGCTGTATAGTATTCCATTTTGTTTAAAAATATTCATTTTCCTGTTAATAGGTATTTAGATTGTTTCTTTTCCTTTTTTCCTCTAGGGAGGTCATGTGTATAATTTTACACAGACTTTTTTATGTACCTTTAGGGATCTATTTAGGATCAGAATTTCTGGGTTGAAAGTATGCCTATCTTCGACGCCATGAAAAACTGTGGTAATTATTTTTTAAGCGAGAGTGAGTAAAATCAGTAGATTTAATACTTCCACAGTAAGATGGAGAGCAGAAGTTTATATGTGCTCGATGAAAAGAATTTTGCTTCTCTTGCTAAGATGTCTCACTCTCTGTCTATTTCTACACAAGTGATTGCTTTGACTGAAAGCTCACAATACTTTCAAAAGGGGGGTTTTGTTTTGCTTTGTTTTATTTTTATTTTCAATTTTCTTTTATTGCCTCAAATTAAGGCTTTAATAAGACACCATTACGGGACAAGGCTGCACTTTGCATTGTTCTTTATCATTCCTTGGATTCGACAACAGTATTTGCAGAGCATTAAATAGTCTGAAAGTCTTTGGCAGATCGCAATGCAGTTGGAGTTCTTGGAGCTAAGCCCACGTCTGTCCATACAGAATGAGCAGATCATGGAGGGGTGGATACCTTTGCTGAGCTTTCTTAGGAATCGATCTAATCGGCCACTTAAATCATTCCCCTGCAGAGATCGATGTGGAGGAGGGTGCAGTGAGTAGACGGACGGCCACCGTCCAGGGGAATCTGAACGTAAAGTCTCAGGCATTGGAGTATTCCTGAAAGCAAGTGGGCACCCTCGGTGTATCTATACTGTATGCTGGGTCTTTCACAGGGCTGTAAAGCGTGCAGTCAGGACCCAGAATTTTGGGGAACTCTGGAGAAATCTGGGATTAAGGGAATCTGTTTGCATCTTGAGATGTTTAGAATCTGTTCTGCAAGCCTAATATCACACAGAGATTAAGTCTGCGAATTCAGACTGTCATTTACGATAAGCTGTCTGGCTTTTGGTGCTATATTCCTCCCTGGAGGATGTATCTATAGCTATAACACACACACAAAATCTTGGGGATATCCAGCTCTTTTTTTTTTTTACCCCCCAGAGAAAATAGTTAGTAATAGTGACCTGAGTAAATATAAAAGAGAAAACACATCCTACCATGTACGTAAAATTGCCAGCTTCTCCAATAGAAAAATGGACCCGCTTTTTATTCTAAGATCACGAAGGTACGTATATTCAGAAAAGGTCGTTACCTTTTATTTATTAGGTCATTTAGAAAAATGAAAGCCTCACCATTCTTGGCTCTGAAGAGTGTGTAAGTGTGTGTCAGATTATCTATGAAGAGCTGTGGTTTCACCAGTGTGAAAATATCAGGAGATAATGGTTTCTTTAGACATAGTACCACTTTCAAAGAGAAATAGATGGGAGATCAGTTATAGTCTAGCTGCCGAAAATTCAGGATTGAAATCTCAAGCCTTGAGAAGTTATAATATATCATAAGAGAAGGTGAGGTACATGTAACATTTCAATTCTGTGGCTCTCAGGGCAGGGTTGGGGGAGAGAAATGGGAAAGAGCTTGCCCACCCCACCCCACTGCCTTCTTTCAATCACTGAACCAAATGGGAAGCAGTTACAGCAATATTTTTGAGAAGACCAAATTTCAAATTATTGTTCTGATATTTTGTGATAAATAATCATGACATTTAAGAATGTCTTCCTTCCGGCTGTTGGGTAGTATGGTCAATCATCTCGGATATTAAGACACAAAATTACAAAACCATAAAATATTTTTCAACAGGCAATAAGAGGAAATCAAAATACACACCTGGCCCATTTAAGCCACAGACCATTACTTCCAGAACGCCATATATCATCCCACAGAGTAGGGAGCGAAAGCTGTAGACTGGCCTGGCTCAGCCCTGTGTAATGTATTCATTGTGGCCATTATGCTTTAGCTTTGGCTCTGGGGGAGAGGTTATTTTATTTAATCATTCATTCATTCATTCATTCCAACCCTCCCTGTCAGTTTCAGAAAACCAGGAAACTAGTTCATTCATTCGACAAATACGTATAGAAGAACATAAAGGAAAGGCCACACACTGAGCTGATCAAGGAGAAGTGCTAGGATGCAGAAGAGGTGATCTCTATGTCCAAGTTGGGTAAAAAAGGGCAGATGTCTGCTGAAAATGTGGGCAGTAAGGTACTCCAGCGGGCTCCTGAGGAGGACGCCCTCGTTCTCTAGGTGGGCTGCGGGATCAGAGCAGAGCGCTATGCTCAAAGTTGTCAGTGGAGTGAATGCACATGGGCCTGGGGGCCACCGTGACCCGGGCAGTAGGCAGTTCCATTCATCGCTCCAGCAGCTGGTGGTGGATAAAAGGCATGACTTCATAAATCATTAGGCCAGTATAGCTGGAAGCTTCTTGAGGAGCAAAGACATTTTCACATGGGGTCTGGAGTTTACACATTTGGGTTTGCATCCTGCGCTGTCACTAATCTGTGACCTCAGGAAGTGAATCAAGCTGAAGGTGAGGTTTCTCTCCTAGCACAATGAATGCATAATAAATGTCTTACCTCTTTCACAGAGCAGTGAAATGGATCAAGTTCAACGACATCCTAATATTTTTCAAACTGGTCTTACAAACACAGGCAATGACTGTGGACTAGTATTTTTACTTAATGGTGAGTGATCCACAACATTTTAAAATAGAAAAGGAGGAGTCTTCTCACGGGAGATAACAAAATTCAATGAAGCTTTAAAATAAAGCAAGGGTCTTAAAATATTTTATGCTTGCCTTCCTTTTGGAGCTGTATCCTCTTGCCCTGGGGATCTCTGTCCCAGGAGAAAAAATCTGAGAAGTACAGTTCATGGAGGCACTGGGTAAAGGGTAGGGCAGAGTCCAAGTGGTAGCCTTCATGATTTGCAATCTTCATTTACTGACGGGTCAGCCTCTCCACGCAAAGCTGCCCTTTGGCTATAGATGTGGCTTTGGAGTTGGTGGCTAAATTTAACTCACATCTAGGTCTGCATTTACAAAGTGTTCTTAATTTATCAAAAATACGCAAAAGAACGGAGATCAAACAGAAAGCAGCATTTAGGTAAAGGCAGTGATACTGCGCATACCCCAGATGGGGTGAGATTGGGAGTGGGTTCAAAGGACAGAAAACCTCAGGGACCAGGATCAGCAAGAAAATCTTACAGCTAAGAAACAGTTCAGCCAAGCCCTGAAAGAGGCTTAGGGTTTCCACTGGAGGTGAAATGGGGCAAGTGGAGTTGGGCGTGAAGGGGGGCAAGGTGGCAGGGATTGGGCTGTGAGAAGAGGGGCCAGTTGTCAAACTTAGAAATCAGGGTTGAATCCAAGAAGGAAAGGAGCGACAGACATATGTCTGTAACCCTATGTATGAAGTCACAGAGACATTCCGTGGCAGGAACCATGATGCATTCTTCAGGTCATCATCGCTCCCACCAAGGAGGAGGCTTGTGGGAAGTGGAATGGGTAGTACATGCACAGCTCACCGAAGGGTGGGAGAAATCATTAACGTGGGGCAACCTACTCACCCCGCTGGACTCCGTCTCTCTCCTCTGAGCACCGACAGAGCGGAGCTGACAGAGCGAGCGCAAAGCAAAGCTGACATATTAGCCAGAGGCTCTTGGTACACAAGTGCCACACAAGTTCCACGTAATGATGTGGCACCTTGATGGCACCTGTTTCTAGTCAGAACATCCTGGTTCAATATTTTATCACAGCTTGTCATAAATATTCCATGAAACAAAACTCAGGAAGTAATACTGGATTTGGATAATTTTTCTAGTCTCGGAAGTCGTGGCAGCAATTTTCATTTTCAAAGCATCTAATCCATTTCTTAATTATGCATGAAGATGGATGTGACTGCTGTAATATTTAACACTATCAAGTGCTGTAGCAGTGGAGGAGACTTAGTTAAATAGTGAGGGAGCAGGGTAAGGGACCGGGAGACAATGTGCAGGAAACCAAAGGCTCTTCCTGGGTGTGGCACATGCCAGCCCTGGATTTTATGGGAAAACTGGGGGATGAGCATCAGTTCCACACGCCTCTTCTTTGCATGGAGTCATTCATTTTCATTGTTCCCAGAAACGTTCTCTGCTTTGACTTGTGAGTGTTTACCGACTGGCCACCTGGGAAATGGTGTGGTAGGTGCACTTTGGTTTTTGGCGGCGTTCTACTTCCCTTTCTGTCCTTACCCAAGACCCTCACTTTTTGTAGGTGCTCAGAACACCTAAGTAGCCTCAGATGTCATGTCTCATAGGAAAAAATAGGACCAATACAAGCCTTAATTTATAATTAGCAACCTCAGGCCTATGAGCCCTTATCTGGGAATTTGCATGGTCAGTGCAGGAATAAGAGGTCAAGTTCACCAGGATCCTAAGTCAAGGGACCAGAACTGGAACATCTGGAAAGGTCTGAGTGCCCGGCCCTCACACGGGAGCAAACTGAAGCCCTAGGAAACTGGTGTCTGGATGTCAGTTCCAGCTGGCAAGGCACAAAGCTGGAATCTGGACTCAGTTACCCTTCACGGCCGTCTCGTGGCATCTCAGACTAGAGTTCTCTGATTAAAGGAAAGAAAGTTCTAGATAGAAACCTCTTTGCATTAAGTCATTCTTCTGTTAAAGAAGAACTCTATCGGGACACCTGGGTGGCTCAGTTGGTTAAGTCACTGCCTTCGGCTCAGGTCACGATCCCAGCGTCCTGGGATGGAGTCCCACATTGGGCTTCCCTGCTTTGTGGGGAGCCTGGTTCTCCCTCCCCCTCTCCCCCTGCTTGTGCACTCTCTCTCTCTCTTTCTGTCAAACAAACAAACAAACAAATAAATAAAATCTTAAAAAAAAAAAAAAAAGAAGTACTCTATCAGGCCCCTGTTCTATGTCAGGCACCTGCTAGACCTAGGAGATACCCCGTGAACAAGACACTGTCCCAGCAACCAGGAAGCTTATCCACTCTCAAGTGAATCATCTCTTTTTTTAAATGTTCAATTAGCTAACATACAGTATATCAGCAGAGCATTACTTAATCCCGACTGTGGTGACTGGGAATCACGAGTGGTGGTGACTTTGTTCTGAGGCGAGTAAATGGACCTTTTCCTCGAAACATCCATTGAGCAAGAGGGGACTCAACGGCATGCGTCAAGGGGGGCTCAGTCGTGCAAGCCAATAACCTCCCGTCTCCACTTAACAAGTGAGCTACACGGCATCCTACTGTCCTGAAAGAAATCGCTGTGCTTTCAAAAGAGGCCAGTATCCCCGGGAGATCATTCACAACCCTGGCAGGATATTTTCATTTTCGGTTTGTTTTCACAGCTGCTGGTGGAGAGGAGCTCTCTCTCAGTGTATCAGCTACATTTACTAAACAGCGCCCTGACGCACAGTTCTCCCACTTCATCTGTCTGTCGCTAGGATTTCCGAAACGATGTGAAAAAGTTGAATTCCATCTGACATATTCGGAATCATTGCTGATTTGTTGACATTCTCCCAGTTGTCCGGGTGGCAACAGTGAGACGTTCCCAAGCACACTTGTCAAAAGAGCCCGCTGCGCGCGAGAGGGCCGTGCACGCTGAGGGGGACCCTTGAAAGCTTACAGAGCCAAAAAAAAAGGGGGGGGTTGCTTTTGGGGCTTTTGAAATAAACCAACTCAGAAAAGAAATCTACAAATATCCCTTAATACGCAGATGGCTTCCTGCTTCCCCCACCTTGCTCAGGTTGACTCCACCTCTTAGGAGACCAAGGGACCAGGTGAACATCAGGGGATCAGACTTCTTTGTGGAGAAGGATGCTGGGTCCCAGCGAGTGGTGCACTGGGATAGGCCCCTGCTTCCACTCGTGGTGCACACGGAATCCTTAAGACTCAAGCTGACACTGCTCTGTCTCAGAGAAGATACTCCGAAGTGTGTGCGTGCGCACACACACACACACACACGCATGCACATGCACACACACACACACACACACACACTGCAGTTTCCTAATTGAATCTAAAATGTAAAGGCTTTGCTGTTTAAAAGGATCTTGCTATCATGATAAGAAAAACTAATGAGATGCCCTTTCCGGAGCTGGTCACACAATAGCCCTAGTGACAAGGACCCCTATCAAGAAATAAAGCAGAAGATAAATGAGATTTTTCTAATATCCATTTCACCCATTGTTCACAAGTGTCATGGGGTGGGAGAAAGGAGACAAGCTTTTGTAAAGAAAGCTTAAATTGCAGCATCGGATTTTGCAGCCACAGGTAAACCTCCTTTGTCACCTGGTAGAAAACAAAGCAAGGCTCTCGTTTGTGGGGCTGAGAGGGGAAGGTTGTCCACATTTCTGCATTTTTTTCCCCTCGGGGCTGCCATTTGGAAGACAGGTGAGAAAGAGATTATTTCTGACTATGGACTCTATGAGTCTAGTATTTATAACACATTAAACGGTAACTGTGTCGAATGTTCAAAATGCAAATGGAGACTAGGAAATTGCTACTTAAGATGCAATTTAGAATTTTCAGAAGCTACATTAAGACATAAAGTAAAGTACAGAAGTTCAATTTCAGGCCTCAGAGAAGGCTGGGTGTGTTTACAGGAACTCCCAGGGCTCTTTTCTCTAGAAGGGACTCCACAGGGATCAATATCTATGTTGTTCCATAAGATGCATGATTAATAAAGGAGAACACTGGACAACATGATCCAGTAGAAACCAAGAAAATATTTAAATCTCTGTGGTCCCACTCTGCAAAAATTTGCATTTGGAAGAATGACATAACTGTCAGTCATCTGACCCTGCAAAGGGCCCCCTCAGGTGAGATGCTGAAAGGCTCACATGTCCCCTCCCAGCCCTGCTCAGCATTACAGTGGAGGTAGCCCCGCGATGGTTAAAACCTTTTTTAATATTTTACATTTCAAGAGAACTTTCTAATCTGCAGATGCAGAGGGCTGTGGCAGCTCCAATTCTCACAACTGCTGTTTACTGCGGATGCAGATGAAGAATGAATGTCCTTGTTCTTTGAGAGGGGAGCCGCAGCCAGGCTGGCTGAGAGGCGATCCACGTGGAGTGACAGGCCTGCCGGCGGGGGCGGGAGCGGGGGTGGGGGGGTGGGGAGGTGGAGAGAAGGGGCTGGGGATCTCAACACGCACCCCTTCCCTGGCTTCCGGTCTAAGCAGAGAGGGCGGCTCTCCACCTGCACCCCTACAGTCCACAGACCCGCTGGGAAAAAGAATGATTTTGAGCCCATGTTAATTTACCCTTCTGGGAACTTCTACTATGCCTTTTGCTATTTTTAGAGGAAGTCTGCATTTTTAAAATAAGCATTTCTTCCCCACGATTCTTACATATTTTCATATTGTTGGTGCCCTCTAACAGGGTAGAGATAAGCATGGGGGGAGGGGGACAACACAAACGCTATCTTCGAACAGATTTTCCCTTTCAAAAGAGCTAAAGAACAAGCACAAAGGATTCATTTGCATTTCAATAAACACTTTCTCTCTCTAGTTGTTTCCGAGCTAGAAAGACATCCTCAGTCTGGCTGTGACATCATTATTTAATGCAGGCGACCATTCAATGCTCCCAGTCTGTTTGGAAGCTTAAGTTCTAAAGTAATCTGAGTTTGACTTTGGGACTTTGCTGGAGGAAAGAAAGATTTGTAGAGGGGTACGGATGGGGGTGACTTGTCCGAAGTCCCTTTTGCTCCATCACTAACCTGACAAGATAACTGGGCAATACTGGTAAGGAGAGACACTTGCCTCAGATGATAAGTAGGAAAACCAACCAAATCCTTGCCAACACAAGAGGGATCCCTTTCTTCCACTCTTCCGTCTGTGTCTAGCAGCCTTCCTGTTGTCTTTTTTAATTCCAAGATGGTCTTGGTTGACTATTGAATAAATGAATGAAGAATCGATCATTTACTGACCACCTACGGTCAGGTCTTTATAGGCACTCAGAATCAGAAATAAAAGCAGTGTCCTTCCTCTCAAGGGGTTTACGATCTAGTTTAAAAGCTTATTAAAACAAACAGTATGAAAAATTATGATCGCCGATGACACAGAAGGCCTCAGGAGAGCAAGGAGGGAGACCTAATACAGCCCGAGGGACACCAAGTTGAGTTTTGATATTTATTTTAACTCACTTTTATCCAAAAATGATAATGGGGATAGGGGTGAGGGATGCGGGAGAACTAACTGAGATGAAGAGAAATTTGTTTAAAATCTCTTTGGCATTTCACCTGTGGAAAGAAGGAGAAAAATCCCTAGTGTGTTTCTAGACACTGCCAAGTAGAAGCATGTACTATAGAATTTACTTCTTAGGAACAACATGACAAAGTACAATATTACTGCCATTTTACAGATGAGGAAATTGAGACTAAGTCACTTGTCTAAGCTCACTCTAGGAAGTGGAGGTACCAATTTAAACCTTGTTCTGTCTGTATACAAATTCTGTCATTTTTTCTATGACACATGCTGCCTTCTAAATAAAAATGTTGTTATTGGTGAGGTGAGACTATGGGAAGAGGGTGACATTTCAAATTTACCTGGAATAGGGGCACCTGGGTGGCTCAGTGGGTTAAAGCCTCTGCCTTCGGCTCAGGTCATGATCCCGGGGCCCTGGGATCGAGCCCCGCATCCCCCGGGGGGTTGGACCCCACATCTGGCTCTCTGCTCAGCAGGGAGCCTGCTTCCCTTCCTCTCTCTCTGGCTGCCTCTCTGCCTACCTGTGATCTCTGTCTGTCAAATAAATAAATAAAATCGTATAAAAATAATAAATAAAAAATAAAGCGCCAAATTTATCTGGAATGTCCAGTAAGATATGACTATGTCTGGTATACCACAAATTCTCAATAGTGTAGTTTATATTCTATGCAGAGAGATTTTGAAGCTTTTCTTTTTCCCTAAAGAAGGTATATGGTACTCATGTAGTGAATTTATTGCCAGTCAGAATGTCTGCTTCTCACAGGAGATGGGACTGGGTGGTGGGTAGAGTCTGGAAGAAAACAAAGATGGCTGAGGGGGAGCCATCCATTGCCATAACTGGGCCAATGGACTTTCGCAATGTATAGTGGAAAATGAAGTCAAAGATTTTGTAATATGCTTAGTTAAATTTCTTTTCTGCATTTCTTTGATTCTCTGTTTCATGTTTAGGAAGTAATATAAGAATGATAGCAAGATGCATGGATTTATCCACCAAATTCCATTTTGACATACATTCATTCATTTCTTCTGCAAATATTTATTGAGTGACTATTATGTTAGTCTTAGAAATTCAGAGATAAAAGAAATGATTCAGGGGTGCCTGGGTGGCTCCGTGGGTTGAGCCTCTGCCTTCAGCTCAGGTCATGATCTCAGGGTCCTGGGATTGAGCCCCTGCATAGGGCTCTCTGCTCAGCGGGGAGCCTGCTTCCTCCTCTCTCTCTGCCTGCCTCTCCACCTACTTGTGATCTCTCTCTGTCAAATAAATAAATAAAATCTTAAAAAAAAAAAAAAGAAAAAAAGAAATGATTCAGGTCCTCGACGAACTCATAAGACTACTAAGATCACTGTGTAAATAAGTCGTCATAGAATTATGCCATGATTCAGGAAGATAGAGATTTCTGTGGAAGTGTGCAGGACAGACCCAAATGTCTCTTGGCTGTTGGTAGAGAGGAAGGGGATAATTGAAGAAGGCTTACTACAGGCGCATGACAGCTGTGGAGGTCCTGATGTATGAGTAAAAGATTTGGGTAGTAAAGCGGGTAGGACTTGGGAGAAGGCATCCCAGCCAAAGGGAACAAAGAGTAGGAACAAAGGCATATAGAGGAGAAAGACTACGATATTTTCATTGAATTGCAAAAATGATTGAACCCAAGCATTTATTGGACACCTGGTATGGTCCAAATACTGTTAGGGCAGAAAGATTTGAAGATACGATAAAATTTTCATCCTCAGCATGTTTAATATCTCATTGGAGAAACAGAGATATACATAATGGCATAAATAAAATAAAATAAAAAAGACATGATAGAAATTGTGTTATATAGAGGGTGGAAGCAACATGCCCACAGTACAGGAGAAGCGGTGATGAGTTAAGGGATCGTGAAAGGTTTTTTGGAGGAGATGACATTTGAAATGGGCTTAAACAATGAACAAGCTTTTAACAGACAGTACCAGAAGAAGGCATTCCTGGTAGCAAGGAGAGTGTGCACGAAGACAGGAAGGTATGACCCATTCCAGGAATGGAAGCTATTCCTGTGGACTGGAAGACAGCACACGCAGGAGGGATAGTGACAGATGAGCCTGGCCATGTTGACTCCAGCACCTCCCACAATCTTATTCTCAGTGATTGTCCCTAAGGAATCTTGTTTGCTTGGTCTAGACAACAGGGAAAGTCCTCACATTTAGAAGTTAACTCTAGGTAAAATCAGTTACCAAACTAAATAGTTTTATTTTTAAATTTGGTAATTATTTGCCCCAATAAGAAACTACACTAAGCAAAAAAAAAAAAAAAAAAAAAAAAAAAAAGAAAAAGAAAGAAAAGAAAAGAAAAGATCAAACATTTACTGGGGATGTCCTAGACCCCCTTCATCATTGGATATATATATATGTATATGTATATACATATATGTGTATATGTATATGTATATACATATATATGTATATGTATATACATATATATGTGTATATATGTATAATATGTCAGGGCAATTAAAATCCATTTGCCATAAACTCTTACATTGTTGGAACAAAGTTCAAGTGGAAATGGTAAAATGAAAAAGTGAATTTGTCATTTGCATCAATGGTTTGTGAAAATAATTACCTCCTCTAACAGTTACAAAACTCTCTAAATGTTTTTCATTTTATATTTAGTTTCTTAAACGGTAAGAACATTTTCAAAAAGGCACAAATCCTGTAAATTGCAAGCACTCTTTCAGTATCCAAAGAGGGAAATCTCAAGAGGTATGGTATGAGTCTGTGGTCCAGTCCAGACTGGAAAATATTCTTTTGTCATAAGTAAGAGTAGGGTATGCCACAAGCTGACAATAAGACTAGCCATTAAAAACACTCAAGATGCTTAGGATAGGCAATTGCTCAGAAAGAATTTCATAATGTCCATGATAATGACATAATCATAGAGCTGGGATATACCTCAGTTTTCATGATCATAAAGTCAGAGTCTGGTATTACATGTTCTCTTTTGTATTTTTTCGAGAGTAAAACCAAGAACCAAATAGAATCTTTCCATCCACACAGGAACCAACTCTTCATGGCCCTGAAGAGAGTTTCACACTTAAAGAAATAGTTTGGTCCAGACAGCATGGGGAATTTTGTCCTTTGCCAGTAGGTCTTGACTTGCCCTGAGGCAGATGCTGTAACTAGTCACCTATTTTCATCTTATACTCTTAATAGCCACTTCTTTAGCGAGCACCTACTTCCAGAACCTTACATGTCTTAAAGCAATGGATGCCCTCCAACATGAGTTAGATGCAGGGAGAATTGGTCTCTAGAAGGGCATTTTTCTAAAATGTTCCTTTTCTATTAATGTCTCAAGCAGAGACTCTGGAACTAGTCTTACTCATGACACTCATGATCTTCCAGTAGATATTGCACAAATGAGTCCACAGTTTCAAGGTCTTATTGGACAATGATATGACCATTTACACGTACTCATGAATGGATGGATGGATGGATGAGTGAGTGAATAAATACGTTCATGTAGGAACTCACGAATGCATGAAGCCTATATAGGCTTGGAGTAGAGGATACTTGCAGCAGAACTTCAGACACAGAAACCAAGAGGATCCAGGGATTTATAGAAGCTTGGGCCCTTCGATTAGAGCATCAACAATGCTCCTCTGGTTGCATTAACTTATATAAATGAAAGAAAACAGTGTGGTGGATGTTTCATTCTGTGTACCAGGAAGATGCTGGCAACATTTTTCTACAATATTTAAACATACTCTGCTCTATCCATGTCAGTGCCCTTAATTAAATTGAGTATTTCTCCAGATTCTGTTTTTGATGAACTATTCATAAACCAAACCAAAGGAGAGACCACTTATAATAACCTTATGATTTTTCTTTTCTTTGTTTTTTTTCTAAAGAAGTACAATTTCTAACTATTATTGAACTTTATAAATATAATGCTTATTTTTAGGACCTCAGAAATTCTACTTAACCCCTCTTCAGGGTGTGGAATTTAGTGTAGCTGCAATAAAGGGCTTCTGATGTAAGGGACCAAAACAGGCCAGAATGTTCTATTCAGGTTAATTTGAGCAGAGCAGAGATGCCATGAAAAGTTCAACTCATTTGAGACTCAGTGATAAATTGAAAGGAGAAATCTACATTTTCAGATCACCATTGTGATTCCATGCCAACCGAGGAAGAACACATTTCCTAGTTATATTTGCTGGGCATTCCCTGCTTTGAAGTAGATGTATCAGAGCCCTGAAATCCTGGGGTTCTCTACTTTTTGAGCGATGGCTACCAAGTTCTTCTCTGACACCCATTACAAGAGCCAGTGCTGAACTGGATGTTTCTCCTTTGCTTTGAGGAAAACAGAAGCTCAAAGGCAATGGCTACAGGATGTATTATTCTTTCTCAGGTGGTGAGGGAAGTAGGACAGTGCCGGGAAAATTGGGATCTAGAAAGACCAGGTGGGGTTCCAGTCCCAATGTTGGATGAATAAATATGTGATCTTTAGCTGAATGTCTCTGTCTGGGATTCTGGCACAACAGAACAGGTTTTGAGGGGATACAGTGAATTCTTATGGGATCAGACTATAATTCAGCATTGATAGCTTTCCCTTATTAATTGATCAGAGGTAGATCATTCGTGCGGTGCAAAGGAGAAAAGTGGATCGAGAGGGGCTAGGACACTGGGTTCCAAAGCAAATGTCACTGGTTACCAGCTGTGTGTCTCTCAGGGCCTGGTTCCCTCATTTACACAACTTCATGATATGGAACACGCTTTGCACCTGGAAAGGCTTTCACCTTGTAGATACTGTTGATGTGTTCCACCTAAATCTCTTTCCTAGAAAGGGATAACAGTTTAAGACTTATATCCTAATTATGAAAATAAGACTTGTTTCTCTTTATCTCAATAATCTCACCGCCACATGTACAAATATCTCACAAGTCTGGGTTTCCAGAATTGGGCGAACCACATCCTTGTCATAATCTTGCTTACAGATTATCTTCACAGGGAAGGTCTTTCTGACAATAGACATACTAAAATTGTTGACTCCATGATGTTAGGGTGAAGATCTCAAGCAATGGAGATTTCCATTTTCTCAGAAATTGGGGAGAAATTGGCTATCGGGCGCCTAATGGGATTATTGCTAGTAGGTGTGGATATGACTTCCATGTTTGTCCTTGGTGATGGTAGAGGAAATTGAGGGTGCCATATTTCCATAGTGTTTATTTTCCACTTAAATTGCCCAACGCAGTAAACACACAATTACTGTGATGCAGCTCACTGACTTTCTCTGAAACGATATACTCTGCTCTAGCATGGGGCTATTAACATAATAGAAATGTGAATCTGATTTTAGTGTTGAACTCAAGGCTACTGCTGAATGTAGAAAGAAAAATGTTAATGTATGCAGCAGAAGGTATTTTAAATAAATATCTGTCATATACAGTTAAACTTGTGCTTCTCTGGTGTTAATTACTGCACAATCAGAAGAGAATAGAGAGGAAGGTATTTATTGCAAGTTGAAAAGCCAAATATTAGTTCTGGGACAAAGTAAGTCAAGTGAAGTAGCAATTATATATTGTTTTGATCATGCAGGAAATTCTTTAAAACAGATATTTTCTTGTGTATATGTTATTGATCAGATGGGAATAATTCAGATAAGAACTCTGACTAATTGGCCATTGAGATGGTATTTTGGAAGTGTTAAAACTCCATTCCTTTAGGTGCTTTGTTATATTTCTTATGTGAAGAATATTCCCACTTGATCTTTCCTTCAGGATATTTGTCACAGATATTTCTTTTCTTTTTTTTTTTTTTAAGATTTTATTCAGTAATTTGAGAGAGATAGAGTGAGAGAGAGCATGAGAGAGGAAAAGGTCAGAGGGAGAAGTAGACTCCCCGCGGAGCCAGGAGCCCGATGGGGGACTTGATCCTGGTACTCCAGGATCATGATCAGAGCTGAAGGCAGTCGCCCAACCAACTGAGCCACCCAGGTGCCCTGTCACAGATATTTCTGTTTTGAGAGACCCATATTGGTCCAAGGAAAAAGGAAAAAAAATCCAACTACATAATAAGCATTTTTAAAACATTCTTAAAACATGAGTTATCAGAAATTATATTATCAGAGTTCCCACAGCAATCCCTCAGAAGGAAGGATCTGGAGGTCACAGGGATGGTATCTGTTTACTAAGTAATCACCTTGCTGCAGAAAGAATTTGAAGAAAATAATGCCAGAATTCTTTCAAAGGCATGTAGAGTCTCTCCTATGCCAACATTTCTTATTTTGCTAATAATTTAGAGAGAATTTGGACATGTTTATTTTTCATGCTGTGGCTTTTGAGGAGAGCAGGTGGAGAGGTAAAGCTATATGTTTGTCTACATATATATATATGTATATACCTATATCTCTCAAAAACAAAGATTTTATATAACACACAGTGCTTTAAGGAAGAAAGTCTTTCTCCTTTCCTCAGATGTACAGAGCTAATCTAACATTAAAGGGATAAAACATGGAAGAATGGGGCACCTGGGTAGCTCAGTGGTTAAGTGTCTGCCTTCGGCTCAGGTCATGATCCTAGGGTCCCAGAACTGAGTCCCGTATGGGACTCCCTGCTCAGCAGGGAGCCTGCTTCTCCCTTTCCTTCTGCCTGCTGCTCCCCCTGCTTGTGCTCTTGCTCTGTCAAATAAATAAATAAAAATTTAAAAAAATGTTAGAAAAATTCAGAGATAAACCCTGCAGTGGGACAAGATTAGAACGTGGAGTGGCCTCCTGGAAGAAACACTGATTAGCCAGTACATGGGCCATTCCACAGAGGAAGGGAAACAGGCTTGGAAAGATTCCTCTGATATGTCTGAGAACTGGACTTTAAAAGGACTCATTTTAGCAAGGTCTGAAATGATTTTTTGAATAATTCACGTGTAAATTTTTTTTTTTTTTTAACTTGCAGGATGAGAAATAAATGAAGAAGCTATTTCTGCTGGGGGTGTCTGGACAATTTGTTAAGTGGGTCAAAGGAATCACAGGAGAAGTCACATTGCATTGCATCGGGATGACCTCTACTGCCAGGGAATGCAGCAGGCTTGCTCTGCCTTGCCCCTTGGATTTGAGCGCAGTGTCACCTGCTTGGAACAATGAAATGTACGCAGAAGGGATGCGTGTGTCTACTAGTCTAATTGCTGACCCCTGGCTCTTTGTTCGTCCCTTCTCCGGCATGGGCTCCACGGAAGCGTGTGCTAATTGGAAGGTGCTGTTAAGGTTCGCCTGGAAAGCCGAGCCAACACATAGAGGATCACTGTCCTGGAGAATCATCTGGATCCACAGCAGACTTCGGTTGGGCAAGCAGCGTGCTTTGGTTGTGCCAAATCTCTAAGAATCTGAAGACGTTGACTCCTGCAGCCTAACCTAGCTTATCCTCACAGAAGCTAAAACCCAAATTAAGAAGGAATATTTGAAGTTGGCATGTTATTTACTTGTAAAACACAGGGAACCGGTTGGCAAACTACTATAAGCAGTAGGATAATTCAGTAATGAATTCAGATGAAGAGACTTCATATATACAACCAACGATAAATATAGTGGTATGGTAGAAGAAAAATCTCTATTTACAGTTACAGCCTCAAATTGAGAATATGCCTATGAATATAATTAATGAGACACGTGCATAATATATATAAAGAAAATTTTAAAACATTATTAAAGAACTCAAAAGAAAATGAATGAATATAAAAGCATGTCAAGTTCTTGGCTAGGAAGACGTGGCATCATAAAGATTTAAGAATCATCTTAGGTTAACTTGTAAATTTCCTGTGCTCCAAATGAAATAGTAAGATGAACTTATTTCAAAGTACTTCTGATAAAATAAAAAGTAAGAAGCCCAGGGAACTTCAAGGAAAGCAGAGAGAGGGAGAGTAAGCTGGCCTCAGGACTTACTAAAATGTATTAAAGCTATAATAAAAACTGGTGATTCTGGTAGTTGAATAGACAGAGTTGGAACAGAGTTTAGGAATTTAGAAATAAGCCCAAATGCATACAAAATTTTAATACATGATAAAAAATGGGAAAAAGAGGTGATATTCATTAAACAACAAATGGCTAGGTATCATGCAAGTATCATATCTCTACCTCACGACCTAAACAAATACACATAGTAGAGGAGTCCAATTGTCAAAGGTTAAAAAAACTAAAATTATTAAGATCCTAGAAAAACCAATAATCTCAGAGCAGGACAGTTCTTTCTAATAAGACACAAAGCCAGAAGACCTAAAAGATTGAAATGAAAAATCTGGTTACATAAAAACAAAAACATTTTCTATGTGATCCAAAACCAAAAATCAAATAGAAAGGTAAATGAGAAACTATAAAGAAAGTTTGCAACTCATGAAACAGAGTTACTGTTCTTAATATAAGAAGAAAGAAATTAATATAAACAACAATCCAGTAGAAACACGAGCCATGGGTATGAAATAAAGCACTTAGGAGGGAATAGAAACATACAAAAGGATTCCAGGCCAGAGAAAAGTAAGCAAACACTACACTAAAAGATTTATTATCCCAGATGAGCAAAGATCCAAAGCAGCCTATGAACAGTGTGGACGAGGATGTAGGGAAATAGGAACTCACCGGCATTTCTGGTGGTGTAACTGTTAAAACCTCTGGGAGTAATTTAACAGTGTCTACGAAAAAAAATCCCCATAGTTTTTGAACTGTTATTTTAATTTCTTTAAATTTGTCTTATATACTCATGCAAGTATGAAATGAGAAAGGCCCAAGTATAGCTCCAAAAATAGTTTCCAGAATAACGAATAATAATAATTATGATAATAATAAAGACTGAAGAGTGACCTCGAGTTCCTAAGAGAGAAGTAGTTTCAAGGAAAGCATGGTACTTCCACATACTGAGATACAATACAGCTATTCTAAAGAATGAGGCTTCTCTACATGACTCACTTGGAACGAGCTACAAGCTATATTAGGAAGTGAGAAATTTGGCACTCAGATGCAGTCCCTAATATTGGTATATATTTGTACCTTTGTGTGTGCATAGTATAATTCTGGAAAAATATTCTAGAGCCCCACAGGTGTGCTTGGCTTTCAGGACAGGAGCTGGAACATGTGGTTTGGAGTTAGGAAGACTTCCTTCCTACCTTATGAATTTCATACCACACATCTTCATGACCTGCTAAAATAACTGAAATAATCAAACACAACGAAACAGAAAGGAGTTTTAGAGGTTTGAAGGAGAGTGCGGATTTACAACAGATTAGCAGTTCTAACAGACCCGCAAGGGACAGACCGCACCCGAGGGCTGACTGTTGACAGTGATCCAACGGCCAGATGGCGCAGTGTGTTCACTCATTTCACCTTTCCTAGAAGATCTAGATGATCTACTCTTCCAAACAGTAGAAGTGACTACCTTTTTTTTTTTCCCCCAATTTTTAGGGTAAATTTGGAAATGGAGTTGTGCCTGCAGAAGCTACAACATGAAGCTTCTAGAACTACCTGTGAACATCAAAGAAATCATTGGATGAACCAGGTGATGACTTACAAGGTTGGACAGCTACTATAAAACCCATTTCATCCCTCACCGCACCCCACCCTTTGTGCCTATGTCTCTGAGAAAGGAGAAGGCACCATCTGCCTTGCTCCCGTGTGTGGAAGGCATGGATCAGTTTCATGGCTTAAAATAAACTCAGAAATAATAACTTCCCCACTTTGTTTTTAGTTATGAGAATGTAGCTTAAAACATTTCGGCATGTGAGAATAAAGCAGAAGGGGAGAGCTGGAATAAGGATGGGTTGGTACGTGGGAGCAAAGAGAATAGTCAGGAACGCCTGCCATGTGGTGGGCACTGTGCTAGTATTTCACGTGGCTATTTCATGTATCCCTCGCAAGGCTAAGAGGTACGTGCTGGTAATACCATTTTATGCATGAAGAGAAGTGCAGCCTTGCAGCTGGTAAGGGGCAGCTTACCACGTTCCCAGCCCCCATAGCACCAGCCATTATTTTATTTGGTATCTCTGTTCAATACATTCCCATTTTCTTATCTCGCATTCTGTAAGCCATCATCCCTTCTTTATGAATAGAATTTCACCTGTGCTAGGAAGAATTCTGAGGCTGAGCTCTTAGACGAAGAGGAACTGAATGTCAAATGTGGATACTTTTCCAAAAAAGAAAAAACTGGTGATTCACTAAAATCTCAACTCATTCATGTCCCAGGAATTTACAGCTTCCCTCGTCTTTTCTTCAAATACAGTTAAGATCCTACGTTTCTTAGTTTTAGGCAAGTTAAAGAATTTTATTGTCAACTTTTAAGTCATTTATCAATGGAATGGTTGGTGCTAGGATGACTTCTTTATCCCTGCTTTGAGACAGCTTCTGGAATTTTCTAAAGCTAGTGACAAATGGGAAGTCTATTTCTGGGTTGGAGGTGGTAGGTTAGTCCCGAGCCCTTCCGGTTCCTTCTGTGTGCACACAGAAACGTCTCAGGTCCAAATAACAATTTCCAAATATATGTCCATGCTTTTGAACTAGATTTTTCTTTATCCCTAGTCTAGTTTGTTCAAACTCACCATGAGCCTGGCTTTGTTTCTAATGAGCAAAGGTGCCTTTGTTACTTCTAAAGACTTCTATTTAGAAACAAAGTTCCAAATGTCAGGCTGAATCTGGAAGTGATTACTCATAGGAATAAAACATGGTAAGTACATATTTGAATGAACGCTCACAGCTGTGTTTTTTATTAGAGAAATTCAGTGAGAAGAGTTTTAACGCTGTGTTATAGTTGAGAATCTTAAGGTGTATAACATTGGCAATTCCAAATTAGAGCTCTCCTGGCAACTGCCACTCCGTGACATCACATTTTATGTAATGAGGCATAAAAATGAACACTTTGTGCACTCCACAGCAAATTCACAGGCAGGGGGGGGATCGAGAGGGGAGTGTGGGAGCTACCTCCAAAGTCTTCGTTACAATGTTTCATCTCTTCAGTTTCTTTGTTTGCAGCTCTGTTTTTGCAGATCTAACAATTTAGTGATTCTAACACATTGCATGCTTTAAGTGTTAAAGAGAAAATACTCAATCTCTTTTCCTAGTCCATTTATCTGACTCTCGTTAATTTCCCTTCCAATCTGTAAGATTTTGTGGAGCCATTAACAGGTTCTATGTTTATACTTGTCCAAATCTCACTCATTTTATGAGCTGTTGGTTTAATGGCTACAAAATGTTTTACAGCATCTAGTGACAATCCCTACTGAGTGAATCTAGTTTCAACTAGTCACCAGAGTCCTGATTTTGGCTTCTGTCTTTCTTACAGCTAGGGGACCAGTCACTATTGAATACAGATCTGAGTGGCCTCCCATCCAGATGGTGGGTGTAGGGATTATCTCTCTTCCCAGATGAGATAAAATTCCTTGCCCAATATTTAGCACAACCCCTGCTAAGCAAAAGGAAAAAGTTAGTGAGAACTGAGATACCCTTGGATGGCCTTTATAATTGCTAATTTTGAGTTGCAGAGGGGACTTTGTGCTTGTGAATGCCCTTACATTCAAGATGTGAATTGAACAAGCACTAATTCCTCAGTCCTTTCCCCCAGACGGAGCCACACAGATGGGCTGATTAAAATCATAGGTCTGTGTTAAAGGAAAATTATTGCATTAGAGGAAGCATTTGGGGAAAGTGGGCGATGGGTTGGGGAAAAAATAACAAACAAAAGCAGATGGAGTCTCTTGCTTGGCAAGATATTATTCTATTATTCTTTTATTATCTAACTTCTGAAATGGGAGAACATAGAATAATGGTAGATACAGATTTGTCAGTAATAAAACATCAGGTAAAACTCCTTTGGGGCCATAACAACTAATAGGCCATTGTTTTAATAGTTTTGCAAAAGCTTGATTCTTTTTGTCTTTATTTGTGCTTTGCAGTGGTTTGCTTAGGCAAAGAGCTACTGCAAATGACGACATCACGTGCAATGTGCCCAGATCCCTAAAACAAACCCTTCCAATTAGTACTTTGAAATGGAGTATACTGGCCACTCCAACATTCTCACTAGGAAACCGTTCACTCAAAGAGTTTCACTATCTTTAAGCACACTGGTGCTTTTGTTGGAGAGATTGTTATTCCTGAAGTATCTTGGTTTATGTAATTCAAAAAGTATGTTGCTCAGGTAACAATGATTTTGAAGTTTATGTTGCAGAAAGCATGGTGGGCATTTCTCTAAGATGATGTGAAGAGAGCTTTAATTAAACATCAAGAGATCAAATTTTTAAAAGGAGGTTAAAAACAGTTTGCAGATTTTTCCAGGGAATATAGAAACCCTACCATTAAAAAGCAAATGCAAAAAATAAAATAAAATAAAATAAAAAGCAAATGCACCCACTAGTGCAATAAATTATAAACTGGATTCCAGGCATAGGAGTGCCTTTTGTGAGCATAGTTTCCTTCTAAAACCATGGGGGGCAATTACTGACTTCTGGTTACTTTCAAAGAATGGGAAAACAAACCAGGGTAAGAGAGCAAAGAAGACTAGCACCAAGGGGTATGTGGGGGCAGAGGTCCAAGGTCAGGGTGCTGGAGAGATTTGGGGTGATTATGCACCAGAGTCCAGTACCTGGGAGACCCATCATTACACAAGCTCCAGAGAGAGTAGAATATGACATCACAACCTATTAACACCATTGGATTAAAAATGTGGGCCCTCTCTACTCTGTATAAGCTTTTTTTTTTTTTAATTAATATATAATGTATTATTTACCCCAGGGGTACAGGTCTGTGAATCTTTGGGGTTTTAAAAGGTGATTCTCTTATTCATAGTCATCATTGTTTTCTGGGGATCCTCTTCTCTATGATCATGAATTTCTGGGAAGGCTGCCTAGTCAAGAGGAAAGTTTCATAGTCAGACACCAAATCACGGTTATCTGCCACTTTCAGCCCAGTGACTTGAGTAAGCTACTTCATGTCTCCAAGACTCGAGTGATAGAACTTCAAACTGGAGACCGCCCTCGCCACCTCATACATTTTTTGGAAGGACTGGTGAAACACACGCAGGGAAAGGAGCTAGCAGAGCGGGTGGCATATGGCGGGTGCTCCATAAATGAGATCTCCCCCTCCCTTCCTTCTGTTCTTTTTTCTGGAACAGGAACAGCTCAGTCTATATGATAATAAGATACTTGGTTCCACACACATAAGGACCCAGATAAAAGTTTTGACCGTGCCATGGGGCATTCAGTGTTTTTAAGAGGATTAGGTAAGAATTAGGCATCCACAAGGTCCCAAATAATATGTTAAAAACTAGAATAGAGTGATGAACACATGATATGCCCATGGTCCTCCCGTTCCACAGCTTACAGTGTGTCAGGCACACTGAAAGAAAGCCCATTTTATGTGGTTATCTAGAAAGTTTCCTTCAAAGGGTAGAAGCTGAAGTGTTCTGAGACCACAGAAGACCAGGGCTCGTGGGAGAAGGTAGGATCTCAGTAGCATCAGACACAATCCTCTTCTCATGCCACACAGATCCCTTGAGCAGGCCACCCCAGTGCCACCATCCCCTGAGATCACTGATGGCCGAGAAGTAGGTGGTGAGGCTTAAATGAGAAAACACTGGTGAAAGCGTTTTGGAACCTAGAAGGTGCTAGACAGAGACGGGGGACTTTCGTCATCCTGGGCTCTCTGCAGGTCTGTACCCTGGGGAGGTCTGACCTCCTGCAGCTGGCTCTGTTCCCCCAGGTGTGCTCCCTGGGGTGGGGGGGTGGGCTGAGGGCTCCGGGAGGCCATTCTGAGACACTCACTTATTCCAGAGTAGCCCACAAGCAGACAAAACCGTCAGAAATACTGAGCTATAACTACTGTAATTCTAGTCATCCCTAAAGAGGCCCTCCCCGCCCCCCGCCCAATCTCCACGTCCCTCTGAAGGTCCACGCACTTACTCAGGTTTTATTGGCAAGTGTAAGAACCCTGAGACGTGAAGCCTTAGGGACCTAACTCATAGCAATTCTTGCAACGAAAACAAGTTTGTCCTCCTTTCAGTGCATAAAATGAGGCTCTTTTAGGGGGTGTGGAGGCCCCACATACATCTTTACTGGATGGTCCTGGGACCTGGATTTCTCTGCCAAATTCTTTGTTTAGTTACAACAAGCAGTTGTAACTTACCAGTGGCTTTTTCTTCTTCTTCTTTTTCTTTTTAAAAAGATTTTATTTATTTGAGAGAGAGAGAGATCACAAGCAGGGGGAGCAGCAGGCAGAGGGAGAAGGAGAAGCAGGCTTCCCACTGAGCAGGGAGCATGACATGGGACTCGATCCCAGGACCCTAGAATCATGACCTGAGCTGAAGGCAGACACTTAACCCACTGAGCCACCCACTCCAGTAGTGACTTCATAAAGGCCAGAGACCTAGAGTTTGGGATCAGAGAAACCCTCCAACAACTTGTACTGAATTCACAAAGTCCCACTGACAGTTTAGGGAATGCTAAAAAAAAAAAAAAAAAGAAGAAAAAGAAATTAAAATTAAAAAAATAATAAAACCCTCTGAGCCCTGTAACACATGGTATGATATTGGTACATCAGTGACATTGACAGAGAAAAATACTCAACAACTTAATATTGCATTGTAAACAGGTGATTAAGGACAGAGTTTTCAGGATTTGAGGACTTCAAAATTAATATACAAGAGACAGCACATTTTAATAAGCTGTCAGTGAAGTACACTAAATAGAAAATATACTGCTGCCTGCCATCAGAGCTAGCCAGCTGAAGAATGAGTTTGCGTCAACTCAATAATATAGGAACCCTTAAAAGCATTCAACGTTAAGTTCTAAAATAAGAAAAGAAAGCGGAAAGAATAAAAATCTATAGCAAAAAGACAAAACCCTAGAGGATGAATTCAAGAAAGTCTGTTTATTTGTGATCTCCCTCCCCCCCCCCCCCCCCCCCCCGCCGCCATTCCCTTACGAAAGCTTTGTCAGTAGTTGATGGGTCTCACAGGCGCGGAGCTGTTAATCACATTTAGGAAATTTACATGCTGTTAACTGCATATGAAACTCACTTAAGTCGGGCAGATTTACTACCCCAGATCAGTCTTATTTCATTTACTCTACTCCTGTCGTTAATACAAATGCGCTCTAACATGAGTATGGGAGTCTTGACTTGACAATCGTCCTCTCTTTTTCCTACGAGGGAGGCCCGGATGCAGTTCCTGACCTGTCTGAAGAAGGTGTGGTTAGAAGTTCCCAAACAGGAGTAGACTGTAAATCAGTCAAGTGACCAACATGCTTTGCGACTGGGCTCAGGCACACAAGCACACCGGGAGAAAAAGTCGACGTGAGCTTTTTATTTTGGTGCAAGTTGGGAGCAAATGCCAAAATGTTCTCTCTCCAGGCAAAAGCCAGATTCAAGTGGCAGGTGAAGCGGTGTTAACTGCACTGTTCTACACTTGAAACTTGTTGGCGGACAGCATGGTATTTTCAGAGAAAAAAAAAAATCTCATGAAATAGATCCAGAGGCTACAGCTTTCAGGACATGAATAAAGCAAATGAGGAAAAGCATGCTGGCTCGGAGTCACCCGGATCCTTAGATCCACACTGTCCCTTTGGGGCTCAGGATGATGCTGTGTGTGACTCGTACCTTTTGCCCTGCTTCAGTAAAGAGGGGATGAGAGGTCCAAGAGGATGCTTGGTCCTCTTGGAAGAGAAGGAGGCAGTGAAGAAAGGGTTGCTGAAGGAAGCTGGTCCCACAAGGAAGGACACTTTCTAATGCTCGAGCTACAAATGATCAAGTAAGAAGTTTTCACTTTGACCCGAGGCGATCTCATTATGGGGAAAACCTTGCCTCTCAGAGCTTTAGGATTTGCAGTTTTGGAACCTGACTAAGTTCCCAGCTGATCCAGCAAAGCATGATGCTCTTTGTTCTGTGAAAATATGGGACATTATTGCTGTGCTTCTAACACACATGCCACGTAGCCTCATGGGCAAAATGGGATTAATACTGGTGCCCACCAAAGTGCCTTACAAAAGGTTGCCATGAGTATTAAATGAGTTAATTCATAATGGCAGCTTCACATAGTACCAGGGCAAATAATCTAGCTGTTGTTGCTTTCCTAATCATTATTGTGGCCATATTTCCATAGGAAGAATTGTGCTAAGTCACAATACTCAGAAGGCAGGTAAATGACAACACTGTAAGTGGATTAAAGGCCAACGGGGAGGAATTCTAAATTTGTCTCTTCTCTCCATTCTTTACCTGTAGGATTAGGGAAACGTTACCAACTTCTCCACATTTTTACTTGGCTGCCGTCTAATTAAACTAATCACGGAAAACTGTTAGGCAAAAGAAGGTCACAAGAGGGCAGCTCAAAGTTGGAATTTTTTAGCTATTTTGTTTATTTTATTTATTTATTTATTTATTTATTTATTTATGAATTTATTTATTTATTTTAAAATTACTATTATTTTCTCTTAGAGAGCATACGAGTGCAGACAGGAGGAGAGGGAGAGGGAGAAAGAGACTCTTCAGCGGGCTCCACGGCTAGCCCGGAGCCCAACATGGGGCTTGATCTCACAGTCCTGAGATCCTGACCTGAGCCAAAATCAAGAGTAGGACGCTTAACTGACCGAGCCACCCAGGCGCCCTGATTTTATTTTATATCATATCTTTGGGGAGTTCAATTTGAAGGAACATTCTTATCCATGTTGCTATGGGTAAAAGACACTAGCAGAGTGGATATATGGGTCTATGTGACATGTTATTTTATTTTATTCTGAACAACAAAAGTGGCAGAACCAAGACCTTTCCTTCTGCCATTTGCCTCTTTTTGTTCCTGAATTTGCCCTTTCTCTTCTTGTTCCCTGGAGGAAAGATGATTATCTACTAGTTATTTCAATAACGCAGAACTCCTCTCAAAAACCTCAACAGCCAGGATCATTGCCTTGGCCCGTTACATTCCAGGAATGCATCTGAGTATAGTACGCTATTCACCGAGTTCTAGATCCCCTGGGATTGGAGGCCGTCCCCCCAGGGTTTTCTGCAATCCACATAGATCATGGCATCAGCAGTAGGTTTATAGGCTGAAAACATGGGGCGGCATTAATTGGGGTCATTTTTACAAGCCATGATATATCGACTGACCAAATGAGCCGAATGTGATGTGAATTGATTAAGGTAGCTGGATTTACCGATCGTACCAAAACAAAAATCGTTTTGATTACATAGATGCAGACCAAATCTGTGATCAGCATAATGCACTGCATGACAGGGTTATTACTCATGTGTTGTGACTCGATAAGGTTCATGTGTGCTGGGGCAAAGGGGAGAGGTTAAAGGTGCTAACGGCCTTAATGGCTCGGAAATTGACAGGGAGCACATTTCTGGTGTGGATCGCAGAAATCTGTGTGCCCAAGCTCCGCTGTGATCCACTGTCACTGAAGCAGAGGAGATGGCAGAAATGATCAAAGGCCACGGAGAAAGCTCTATGTGACCCGTGGGAATAGTCTTCCCAGCACGCACTGCCTCGCATAAACTGTTCTTTCTCCTTCCAAAAAAAAAAAAAAAAAAAAAGGGAAAAGCAAAACGAAACACGGAATAGTCAATGGAAATGCAGGGACCAGAGCGCAATCCGGGGCGACTTGCTGCGTCTAATTCTATCAGTCTTGTCAGACGGGCACTCCACCTCCTGGGCGGGGGGTTAAGCGCATCACTCCACAGTCTCACTCGCTGGGTTCCGAGCCAAGCTGGCCGCTTTTGCTCACCGGCTGACACTTCACTTCTCTGCCTCTCAACTTTCCGATCAGGAGATCAGGTACAGCTGACCCGATCTTGTAGAACCGTGATAAGCATTCGATGAGATAAACTCAGGCAGAGCACTCAGGACAGTGTCTGGCCCATTATATTGTATTATATTATTATACTGTAGGGCTTCCCCCTTCATCATCCCTCATTTGTCCTGGCTCATCCTGCTTTAATGCTTAAGTTCGAGTACGCTTCCTCCGAGATCCAGAAGCCACTGGCTTTGGCGTGCTGTTTCCCAGGGTGTCATTCCCCACTGCTATCCGAATACAGTGGAGTGATAACTCAGAGTAAATTAAATGATGACTGCAATCAACTTGCAAACTGCCCTTTTACTTTTAGTAAAATCGGCGTCTCTTTTCTGACGCATGTTTATGGCCCAGATTACCCACATCTGCTGCCCTCTGGAGAGCAAAGAAGAGCCCGCCTCCAGATACTCTCTGTAGACAGGTGTCGAATTCCGGCAAAGAGAGACAGCAAGGCCGTCATTCACAGGAACGGATTCCACAGGCGGCGTCTCCCATGTGAATGAAAAGCATCTCATCAAATTGTTGTATTGTTGAAAGCAAGGTCGCTGATGGCCGTGAAGAGGGCTCCAACCACCTACTCTGAAACCTGGTACCCAAACACACATCCTGCCTGGGGTCCACTCCTTCGCCTTGTTAGGAACCTTGATCTCGACCTTGAAACATTCAGTTCTTTTCTTAATCAAGAGCCCTAACCTTGGCATTTCTTAAGAACCAGTCTGTCCTTTCAAGATGGTTATCCTTCCCTGAGTTACATTTAAAGGAGGTCTCAAAACCAAAGATACATTCATTTGAACTCTGCTTCTGAATTATCTCAGAGGATGCCCTGTCCTGGTGGTAGCTGATCCTGGCTGTGCCTCTTAATCACCTGTGGTGATTTTTAGGGGGACATCTGGGCCCCAGCTCTAGAGACTGTCAATGGGGGGGGGGCGCGGGCACAAGTCCTAGGAATGGGTACTTCTAGAAACTTCCACAGGGTCTACAGTGTGCAGCCAGCCTGTGAACAACTTTGCTTTTCATTTTGCCGTTCTGAGTACCCTCAGGGTCCCACATGAGAAACTCCTTTTAGAATTCAGAGCTGAGAGAGAGGAGGAGGCAAGCTCCCCACTGAGCATAGAGCCCGGTGCGGGGCTCGATCCCAGAACCCTGGGATCATGACCTGAGCCAAAGGCAGAGGCTTTAACCCACTGAGCCACACAGGTGCCTCTAGAAATCAGAGCTGAGGAAATTTTTTTCTCATAATGACACAGCTTTCTTTCTTCTAAATAGAGAGATTTATATAATACACTCTACTTCTTATTATACCTGATAGAAGGAAACTTAGAGTAAATTTAAGGTTCACTCACAGAGGCTGCCTCAGCTCTCATGACAAGTATATTCAAGCCCTTATTTTTTATTTAATTTTAATATCTCTCATAAATAAATATGTTTGTTATATATTTTACTGTGAGTTTCTTCAAATTCTTGAGGGAATCACTTCTTGGATTTGCTCTTCAGTTTTTCAACTATCCAAGAGTGAAAATGGACTAATAATACTAATACTAATGAATACTATGACTACTACTAACGAAATTTCTTGCTGTTTCTTGAATGCTCTATGTCCCAGGCGCTGTGCTAGGGGATTCACACAGGCAATGCATGTCAGTTGCCCTTCCTCCTTTACAAAGGGGGCTAAATTTGAATTCAGCACCCCACCCCCACCCCCCCAGTCTATAGCCTGCTCAGTTCCTGATCAGGAAATCCCTCTGGGGGATTTCTGTTCCTTCTGAGAGGAATGCCATTTCTGTATAAAATGCTATAGCAAGCATTGGTAACAATATGCAGCTTTGTCCCAGATGCAAAACTCAACTTTCCTTGAACCTTGTCGCTGGAAGTCCTCTCAAAAGAAGCTTCATCAACAAACTAGCTCTTGCCAAAGAATCAAGGGGCTGAGGATGTTTACACGACACATTTAATTGCACAGTAGACCTTTTTGATCTGAAAAGTTCTGTTTTACCCCTCCACTAAGGGGAGGGTTTGCCCATTAGTTATTTCCCTAGATTAGAGATCAGCAAAGCTCTTCCGTGCAAGGTGGGAGAGTAACTATTTTAGGCTTTGTGGGTCATCTGGTCGCTGTCACAACTCCTCAACTCTGCCCTGATCCTGTGATTCGAAGTCACAGACGGTATGTAAACAAATGAGCCCTCACTGCATTCAGTACATCTTTATTCACAAACAGGTGGCAGGCTGAACTTGGCCTCTGGGTCACCAATTGTCAATCTTGCCCTAGAGTACTCCTTCTGATACTATGCGGGTTCCCTTTCCCTTCTTTGTTCGGCTCTTTGTCAACCCTATTCCCCATCCCTGTCATCACCAGCAATCCCCAAGGACCTTTTCTTCCCATGTATAGTGATTCTCTACTTTTCTCCAGAACTTTGACATCAGATGGTACCTAAGCCCCTGGGTCCCAACTTCTGCTCTAAACTGTTATGAAGATGTTTTTGCAAGCAAACACAATTCTCCCATTGAAAGGGATTCCGGTGCTCAATGATTAGTTTAGATCAGATGACAGTGTTCTCAGCCTTATTCAATCCTATCATCTCAACAGTCCTGTAAACCAGTTGTCAAAAACATGAATGCCTTCAGATCAGCAGTGACCAGGTAGGTGAGACCACAGAGAGTCAGGAAATAGAGCTGAATTGGAAGGGCACGCTATGCCTGAAGAATTCACATCCATCTTTAGAAACTCTGTGGCATTCATGGACAAAATGTATCTATGGCCTAAGGTGAGCCCAACGACTACCAGTGTGCAAACTGTTCTGTAAGGTTTTTAGGTATTATTTCTGCATGTCTGAAAGTAAGACTCAAAGTCCAAGTGCTTTTTCCACAGCCAGTAAGTGGCAGAGCACTTGAGAAAATATTAATAGAAATCCTGCTTGCTATATGCCAAGCCCTGTGACTGGCCTGGAAATACTGTGACAACCTAGGAGCAGTTCCTGTCCTCAGGGAACCTACAGTTTGATGGGGTGAGAGGCCTATACAGTGCACCCTGAGAAGCCCCAAGTGGGGACTGATCAGGGTATTTTGCAGTTTCACGGTAGAGTCACAGAAACCCACCCTATGTGGGCGTGGCTTCCTGGAAGATGTCATGGTTCACTTGATAGGCAAAAGATACATGGAATTTCAAGAGGTAAATTTTACCCTGAGCCAGAAGGCCAAGGATAGTGCAATGACCCTGAGCTAAAAAGGAACATACAAGGAGTAGGGAACACTGGGCCACAGTGGGAGAATTCCAGAAGAGACTGGCTAGGAAGAAAGACCCAGATCATCCTGCACCTTGAAATGGACTCATGCCTAAGGGCGATGGAAGCCATCAAGTGGTTTTAAGTCTCAAATGCACATTTTGAAAAGATCCTTCCAGCTGGATTATAGAAAATGGGTTGGAAAGAGGCAAGTCTGAAACTGGAGTTGTTCGGCTGCGATAATCCAAATAGGGCATGGTGTGAGTGTTGAGAGAGCTGGTCGGAGTCAAGTATCAAGGCAGTGCATTGATGGGTTCCAGATCGTTTTGCTTTATAGAAGGCATCAGGGAAAGGAAGTAGTCAAGGGTCATGTCCGGGGTCCTTCCAGAGCCTTGTGCTGCCTGATTCTAGCACAGGAAATAAGTTCCAATTAGAAAAGAATGGGGGGCGCCAGGGTGGCTCAGTGGGTTAAAGCCTCTGATTTCGGCTCAGGTCATGAGCCCAGGGTCCTGGGATCGAGCCCCACATCGGGCTCTCTGCTCAGCGGGGAGACTGCTTCCCTTCCTCTCTCTCTCTGCCTGCCTCTCTGCCTACTTGTGATCTGTCAAATAAACAAACAAAATCTTAAAAAAAAAAAAAAGAACAGAAAAGGATGAGAGGGGGGTATGGAATTGGAATATTAATGTAAATATGATGTGTGCCCTTTTATCAATGCTACTACACTTCGGTTTACGGTTACTTAGTCCTGAGAAAATGTTGTGCTTTGGTTCTCTCTGATTTCCCTTCTTGTACTTTCTTTTCTCTTCGGGACCTACTCTTCCTCTTCCCAAAGCCCAGAACACTTCTGACTTTCTGGTATTTTCATGTTTCCTAAGAGGATATCTGGGGGCTGCTGTAGTTAGCGGCTAAAGCCAAGAATCTGCCATCAGAAGACCCAAGGCTAAAACCCAGTTTAGCCATTGAATAGTTGTGTAACCTTTTTGGCAATTCGCTTAACCTCTTGGGCCTCACCTTAAAATGGGCTTGACAATAGTCTGTCCCTCGTAGTGCTGTTGAGAGTATGCTGAGTTCCCACCTACAAGACGGCCCGGCACAGAGCGAGTCATCCATAAATAGTAGCTGTTATTTTGGCCTTCTGTGTAAGCCTGAGTTTCCTGCATTCCCACTTCGTAAACCCATACGCCCAAAGTTATTATTCCAAACTCTCACCACCAAAACTCTCATTCTTTTAGGAGATACAGCTGCCGGACATCTGAGAAACCATCTGATGGATGGGTACGGATATTGGCCGATCCAAGATGTTTCCAATTCAAAAGAGAATGTTGGGGAGGAGGAAGCAGTGTTATTGGTCTCATTCTTCCAGAGGGCTCAAGGGAGATAGCCTCATTCTGCCTGAAGGAGGTTGGCCACATCATGACACCGCCAGCATAGCGTAATTTCTCATGTTAGGATCACTATGAAATCCCATTTATTCATCCAATAAATGTTTAGGAAGCCTTTCTAAAGAACCTGACACCTGAGAGCAACCTTCATGTAACCCCTTTATTTAATAAACCAAAACGATCCTGGAAAGATAGAGAGACTTACTATAGACCAACATTTATTTAATGGCAGGATTGTTCTTAAGACAAGAGGCCATGGAATCTTCCCCCTTCCTCTGAGCAATAGGTTCTGAATTTGCTTTGTAGAAGAACTTTTAGGTAATGGGAATTTCTTTTTTTTGAGCCTATATAGTACTTTTTACTTCCCAAAATATAGCAGATGCTTATTTGTGATAGTTGTGTTCTATAGAAGTCACTACAAATACTAAATTAGTAAATACTGAGCCATTGCTCCTGGGGGAAATAAAAGATTAGGTTTTTCTGAGATTCTGGTAATAACATTTTCACCAACCAACCAATATACAGCTTTCTTAAAAATGTGTTTAAAGTTTAAAGACACCGGTGTTTCTGTTTAAAGACACCTCATTTAGCACATATGGCTGATTCATTAACTCTGAACTCATGGCCAAGAGCACCAAAGCTTATGTCTGAACAAAGCTAATCTAACAACAATTGTACTTTCTTGGTAGGCGTAGCACAGGCTTCTTGCCCTAGAGCCCTACCTGGCACTTCAGCAGTGTGCTTGGGGGACATGATAAAAAGTGAAATTACCAACAAAACATACAAAAATGTGAAAAACGGTGGCACAAAATAAACCATGTTTACAGCATGGCAGCTAAAACAAGTAGGACTTGTTGGACCTTGGCTGGGAACACTCACATCTGTTGACTTGGGGTTTTTTTTTTTTTTCCTTTATATATGCCCACAAAGGACTGCCAAGTGCTACGGGTATTGATTTTGGGGTCACCAATAAATCTTGGCAAACAGGACAACTGACAGATTTGGAATCAATGAATAGTGAGGACGGACTGTACGGACTGTACTTTGCTATGCATCTTCCCAATAACTGCATGAATTACGTTTTAACTCTACTTTTATAAATTTCAACAGAGAACAGTGAATTAAGTCACGCAGTCACATAACGGGTACTAGAACCTAGTCGATCTCATTTGGTGATGGGAAGATGGCTCCTAACCTGGTAGTCAGGAGCCATGCTGGACAAATTGAACGTTGTTTACTTGAGCCTACGGGTACCATCAAGCTCCTCGGAGTTTCTCCACCCAGCACTTCCCCATACGTGATCACTCCCCACCATTCTCCAGGAAAGGCTGTGTGTGGCTGTATGAACACTTGGGTTTGCTCCTACGTCTGTTTCCTAGAGGGTGGATTTTTCATTTACCAACTCGCCTTTGTCTGGGCCCCGGCCAACACTTGCAGAGAGAAAAATCCCGAATTCACTATCCCACTTTTCCAGTCACTGGCTTATAAACCCAGGTGGCCTTCTTTCTCTTCACAGTGGGATAGCAACTGGCAAGGACAGTAACGAGAAGATAAGGCCGGACGCCCATCTCCCCCTGTCAACAGACCTGGTGCCCTGCTCATTTTTATTCTTGAAGAAGTGTCGCAATCAGTTCTCTCTTGTGGAGTTCCTTGTGGCAGGCTCTGTGAAGTTGTGGGGAACGTGAATCACTCACAGTCAATTTTGGAGACAGTGGAATTTTATAACTTTTGTTTTCTTTTGTTTAAATGGAGCCATTTGCCGTGAGATAAATCTGCCTTTGCAATCAGAAAAACAACTTCGGCAGAGACTGCCTTATGAAATGTGCTGCTGATGGAGAGACATAATTCACATTGGCTTCATGGTGGAGGCCTGTGCCCCAAGTCACTTATTTGGAGGGAAATGGATGGGAGGTGGTCGTTCTTCTACTGCTCCAGTAGAGTACAAATGCTAACAGACATCTAACAGGTGTTGAATCCAAAGGCATAATAAGAACTATTAAAATTACTAAAGGAACAATGGGGGAGAAAGGAGACATCTGGTCAACCTATTCAACCCTAGAGATCAGTTAGCCCAGATCCTCAAATCCAAATTACTTTAGGAACACAAGCTCAGTCTCCCTTCTACAAACATTACTCTGGGTACACCCCATGGTCATGAATTCTATATTAGTTGGGGAGAGGGCCAAGGCATTTGTTTATTCCCTCATTCTGACTTATTCTATTACACATTTGCTAGCACAAATAATGACAATTAAAAATTATACACATTGTGTGCAATAAAAAAAATGCAGCCCTCATTTCCAAAAGAGCTGATCACCTTATGCAAGAAGGAGCAATAAATCTAAGGGACATCAGCAAGATGAATAAGCATTTTGGGCAGGTTATAGTACTCCAAAGCATCATTTCTATTTTGTACTGTGATTATCTCGCCATAATCTTACCCTTGTGTTACATTATTGCTCATAATAAAAGTCCACATATTGGAGAGGAAAAGTGTTTTTTTTCTAAAAGCATTTTCAGGGAGGATTAAAAATTATTTGAAATCAGAGCAATAGCAAACCTAACAAGAGAGCAACTTACATACTTCTGCATTCAACAGTTTGAAAGCAGGCTAATAGTAATTAAGGGGGAAAAGTCAGGAATCTGCTACATTCTGCCATCTCCATAATTAAACAATAAAACTACTATATCATTTCACAGAGACACTGTAAATACTAAATTAAGAAGCTCCGATGAAATGTCAGAAGCATTTTCTTATGAGTTTATATCAGCCATGTGACTATCATATTGATTCTGCATGTCAATGAGATAACATTCCACTGTGTTTATTTTTCTCCCAATTGCCTTCCAGAAAGTAATAAAATTAAATCCAATATGATATTAAATGTAAATATGCATGGATATTATATGTAAATACCCATTTTAAACTCTCTTTGCTTTTTGATATTTTCTGAGCATAATGTTGTCAAGCAGTAGTAATATTCCTCTCCCGCACATGGCCCACCCTCATTTCCAGTACCAAGAAAGAGAACGCCCTTTGTAATTCTACTTGACATTTGTTTCATGACTTCTGGAAAAAAAAATGTGCTTTTAAAAATTATTGAGCTAAGAATTTAAGAGTTTACAAACTAAGAAACTTTTATTTCCAACAGTGACGTCTTGAATGAGTGTATGCTGGAGGCGTCATTAAACACGGCTTTACCTTTTTGTATGTTACTTTTTTTAGATTTATGTATTTACTTTACAGAGAGAAGTGGGGGAGGGATAGAGGGAGAGGGGAGAGAATCTCAAGCAGACTCCCTGCTGAGCACAGAGCCTGATGTGGGGCTTGATCTCACCACCCCAAGATCATGACCTGAGCGGAAACCAAGAGTGGGATGCTTAACCGACTGCGCCACCATGTGCCCCTGTGTTAATTTTATTTCCCTTTAAATCTGTCACTTCATGTTAACTGAATAATGTAAACGTTTTTACTCATCTGTTGACTGAGATGTCTAGCTAGGATTCCATCCTTGCAACTCGAACATTAGCAAGACTTTTCTATTTGTAGAAAACAGATTTTTATCAGGATGAAGTGATCAGTCACCTTTGCTAAGGCATGAGGACACAATACAAGACTCTGGCTCTGAAAGTACATGCAAATTGATCAGCTGTGGTAGTCCCAAATGAGGATAACAAAGGGAATCACAGGGTTAGCAGAGAAGGGCATCCAATGCAAATCAATTACTTTTAAATGAGGTCTGGAGGAATTAAGAGGTTTGCTGGCGGGGGCTCAACCTCCTTGTCTCATCCTAGTAAGTACCTTCTATTGCAGAACTTTACACATTTTCCCTCTATCCAGGAAAGGGAAGTTACTTGCTTCTATTAGAGATATGTCTCTCATTTAGAATGATTTATTTGCCCTTTCCTCTCTGGCTTGTATGTCCTTGCCTCCAGCAGAACTCTTGGCACATAAAACTCTTGATAATGGTTTGGTGATAGAGTGCTTAAGGTCACATGACTTATTAGCCACAGATCTGAGATTAAAACTCATATTTATTAATGTGTGTGTGTGTTTTCTTCTATCACTTTGTGCTCCCCCTTCTTCACACAGTCTATAGAAAAGCTCACCATTTCACTATTTCGTGGATGAAGCAACTAAGAAGTGAAACATGAGATGTATGACTGGATTTGATTTACCCATAAAACAACAAGTATTTTTTTTTTTTTTCCTCTTGGCCAGGGAGGACTTAAAAAAAAATAAAAGGCTTTATTTTTTCAGAGAAGTTTTAGGTTCACAGCAAAACTTAGCAGAGGGTGTGGAAGTTTCCCAAATACCCACTGTGTTCGGCCCTCCACCACCCATCAGCCTCCTCCCCCATCCACATCCCCCATCAGAGTGGGACATTTGTCACACATGATGAACCTACACTAACACATCATTATCCTCCAATATCCATGGATTACGTTAAGTTGTTGACACTCTGTGGGTCTGGACAAATATATAATGACATGGACGGACCTTGAGGGTATGACACAGAGTAGTTTCACTGTTTCCCAGAGTCTCCACGCTCCCTTTAGTCATCCCTCCCTGCTCACTAACCTCTGGCAACCACTGCCTTTAAACAACAACAACAACAACAACAACAACAACAACAACAAACCATCTCCATAGTATTGCCTTTTCCACAATGTCATAGAGTTGGAATCATCCAGTACACACAATGGGGTCTTTTTGCTGTTGTTTGTTTTATGGAAACGCCACTGACCATACTTTGGATAAAAGCCACTAGCCACATTTTTATGGGTGGGATCTAATAGTGAAATAACAAGTCTTGAAGAGAAAGTTTCACTTTTCCAACTGATTGTTTCTGCTATACAATACTGTAAGAAGTAGATAGGGTGTTTCTTTTTCTCTTTTTCCTCGAATTAAGAACTGAAATAATAAGACTCTGTGAAGTCATGTTTCATGTTTAGATAATGTTGTAAAGGAATACAGAATCCCGGCTTCCCTCTGGCCAGTTAGGATGGGCTGTGCTAAATCTGTGCCTGGTCTCCCTTCTGACAAATAGCTTGCCTTTACTAGAGAGTTGGCTGGTCATAAAAGAGAAATATAAGAGGAGATTATATATACACATAATATATTATATATGCATATATATTTATATTTGTGTGTATAAAGACACAGAGGGAGAGGGTGAGAGAGATATGGATACGTGTGCATGTGTATGTGTATATGTGTACTTGAGTGTTTGCATACCATTAAAGGGCCTCATGTGTCTCTGGCCTCATTGCCATTAATCTCTAACTTAACCAGTAAATCAAATCAGACATGGACAGAGATGACAGTGATTTTCAGGATCCGTTAAGGGAAAGGGCTTTGCCACCATGTTGGATTTCTTAGGGGCAACAACTTGAAGTGATCTCAGTTATGCTTTGTTATAAATATGGCTCATTACAACTGGGTCTTCATTTCAAGTGTTTGTGACGCTGGGGTTCTAGAAAGCATTACGAATACAACGACGGTGCCACTTCTTCGAGCATCTTGCCAAGGAAGATTCATCGGAGGTGGCATCCTTGCAGCTCAAGGAGGAAAAGTCAAGTGAGATGATGCCAAAGGATGCCAAATTTCCTTAAAGTAACTCAGTGAAGAAAGTTAGGGTGAGAATACTATGTTTGGGTCTCTATGTCTGACTATCGGATGAGCCCTGTAGGAGGACTGTTGTAAAGGAACAGTAGATTTTCTGCTGGTAACTCTGCATAGCAGATGGGGTGCACAGGTTTCCACTGCCTTCTTTCAGCCATGCCTGCATGAGGTCAGCAGCGCCTTCCTCCCACACAAAGTAATTCAGGGGGTAGACAGGGATACACCTGACTTGGCCCTACTACAGGGTATTTCCCACTCTCCCCTGCCCAACTCACATCATAGCTGGATCATAGCAGAACACAGAAGGCATCCAGAAGAAAATCGTCCAAAATCATCACTCTTATCCCTACTCTCCCATTCCTGGGAGACAGCAAGTAATATAGCCCTATGGCTTCTCTGATTGTTTTGCTTCTACTGTCTTTATGGGGACAAATACCAACTTACAAATCTGTCTGATGCCTCTATTAGCAACTGTGTCTCTCTGTTTCCTCAACCCAGAATTCTCCAGTTTACTCCCCCGCACCACAGAAAATGGGTCTAAAAGTGAGACACCGAGACAATTAACTCGTTTTCCTTATACCTATCAAAGTATGAGTTTCACTCTTTTTTTTATTGACTTTTCTGAATCCACTGTTGGCTTTCCTGGCATCGTACAGACAAAAACATTTATTGGCATGAAAGACGTTTCCTGTGTGTGAAACGGAGTTCAATCAAAGAAAAACTCCTTTCTTCAAACTTCTAACTTCCATCTTGAAGAACATGCAAGTGGGTCTAAAGATAAATTCAAGATTTTCAAGTTGTCTCACATTACTGAAAACAACTTGGAGCAATAATCACTTTAAATGAACCGTCAAAAAAATGTCAACTCCAAAAAAATATTACCAGCCACTCACAGAATAAAGTCATATTCACACATGTTCTAAAATTCAGAATGAAAAATTTTCTTTGGCACCATTTTAAGGAAGCATCGAGGGAGACGGAATGTGAGGATGTATCTTTACTTGTGTAGGAAGAATATTTTTACATTTTTGAACCACAGATATCATAAAGATATGGCTCTAATTAGTATTGCTGGGTGCCGCAGCACATTCAAGCAGGCTCATGGCGTATTCATTTCGATAGATCTTGTTTAACTGACGGAAGAAAAGTGAGGTTCATATTGTCGTAGCCTTTTAGTTTTGATCAAAATATCAAAGGTATTTCAGCATGAACTAGTTATCTTAATTGATACGATGCACAGCAAAATATATTGATCCCCACGCAAAGGTCTCAGATCAATTGTCCTTTTGAAAATAATGTTTACATTTAGAAAAGACCCCAGAAATGCATGGAATCCAAAGGTTAAAATTAATTTCTCCTTAACAACAGTGATTAGTTGGGTTCCTTGTACCTTGAATAGTTTTAAATTGATCCAAAATCTCTGAGAAGCTTTGTACGGTGGTTCCTCAGAGTATATCAGAGAGACAAGTAGGTGCAGGAGATGGTGGGGCCCATTATTTTAGCACATTAGCAGATGGAGAGAACAGAGGCACAAGCCAGTTGGGTGATTTGGCCAACACCACAGTATCTACAGTGATTACGGCAATCCCAGAATAGAGTTCTCAACTCCCACCTCCCATCTGTTCTTTAAAGTGACTTCAGAAGCCAATTATCTGTTCTTTTGTAAGAAGAATCTATTGATTCTATTAGTAGGGAAAGAGCAGGCCCCAGTCAACTTTGCTTAGACTTCCCCTCTCCTGCTCCTTCGGCTCCTGCCCCACCCAACCCTCCTTACCCACCCCTCTTTGCCTCCAACCACAATACTCTCATCAGCCAGTCAAGCCCTCTGCTGTGATGCTCCAGGAGAGGGGTATGTGAGCTCAGGTGGTAAAAGGAAATCCTGGATAAAGGAAAGGTTTATTAGCCATTTTTTTCTGTTGCAAACACAGCTCTGCGTGGTTTACACCCTTCTCTCATCCCAGCCTCATTAGGACTTATTAGAGTGGGACCATATTTCCTCATGGACATGAGAGATGCCGGGCAAATAAATTGAAGATGGTGGTCCTGGTGGTGGCAAGGCAGAATGTTTACTGAGGCCCCCAGAGTAACTGGATTCTGGCTTTGACTGTTACCACTAAACCTGTGTGACCTTGGTTCATGCATTTTTTTTTCCCCATGTCTGGACTTAATTCTCTCACCAGGAATGTAGGCAGGACACAGTAGACCAAATGAACCCTCAGACTGTACTGACTCTAAAATTGTAGGAGAATGTGATTGAACTTGTTCAGTCAATGTGAGGGAGATCCCTGGTTCTCTCAAGGGAGATCATGCTTGCAGACAGGCTGCTTTTCAATTCTGGTTTCATTTCAGCTAGTGTTTTCAACCCTGCCCATAAATTACAGTCACCCCCCCAACCCCCTTAGCATTTGAAATTTCTAACACTAAACCTGCTCATTCCGGGGATCTCTGGGGCATCTAGCTGCCCTGCATTTTTAAAGGGATTTGGAGATGTTTTTGATGGGTGCATCTAGACAGGTGGTTCTGGTGAGGAGTCACTGCTGTTACCAAGGAATTCCAGAATATCGGGGAAGACACTTGGCAGAGAATTGAGGGCTTCCGGAGACTCCTCCACTCACACCATCTAGACCCACGCATTCGGCAGGCCATTGGGAACCCGGGAAGTTTGGGAAACCTGGAGAGGTCTTGATTGTTGAATCCAAGTTGAGTGCCGTCTGAGAGGTCAGGTCTATCTCATGCAGGTCTTTTTCCCCTGCTGCCAATTCAACCTGCACAGAGCTTTAAATCTTTCCTTAAAGAACATCCATTAAAGATGATGAAATAGTCTGGCTCTCAGATCCGTTCAGCCCCTCAAGCCTTAGGATGACATAACTGAGGCATCAGCACTGTCTAATTTTGTCTTTGGAGCTAATTAAGTATCCTGTGGGATGCACTAAGTCCTGGATGTTATTTTGTGGAAAGTAATGGACAGTCAGTAAGGATGAATGATTTTAGGTCCCCAGGCCAGTATTAATCTGGTTGTCTTAAAGTAAGCACATATGGTGTTCAAAAATGCTCTCTTGTTCAACTCAAACAGCGATGTTAATCTGCAAATCCCCAAACCAAGTATTTTTTGTGTACTGTCATGGACTTCCAGGAGGTAACCAAGGTTATAACAAATGCTTTTCCTTATTCAAGTGATATTTAGACATTTCCTTCATCAATAGCCAAGAAAACAGAGTCTTGTGTCACTTTGAAATGCCTGGACTTTTACCCTCAATGATCTTGGGCAAGTAGTCATCCCTAATTGAAAATGAGTCACTCACTAGTTTTAAAGTATTCCCAGCTTTTATAGTCCTTGCCTGGTGTCTCACATCTGAGGAAGGAAATTTACCAAATGCTCTTGTCCTACAAGTAACAGAGGAACGAGTTCTTAAACCCACCCTCTTTCTTTACAATGTTTTCCTTTTGATTCCTTTGTGTTTTGGGGGGCTCCCAATCAGGATGAAAACACCTGCTGCTTTTCAGAACGGGATTCTACCCATGCTGGGCTTTGAGATCTATCAAAGAGTAACCCTGTAATTTCAATACTTGTAGTCTGAACCCACGAGTTACAAATGGAAGTCACAATTCCTGTGGCAGGCGTTTTGTTAGGCTGTCAGGTAGCTCACTTCGCTGCTGTTTCCTATTTTTAACATTCTCTTTACATAAATAAAATGTAACACTGTGAAAAATGAAACACCTGAACAAAACACATGATGAGGTGGACCAAAGAGCACTCACATTAGTCATTTCCAGCGGTTGGTTGACGCATGATCTTCGCTGAATATTTTGGTGTTAGAAGCATTACTAAGGTTATAAAGTGAGTAAGGAAATAAAATTGCTCTTGGTCAAGGATCATCTTCTAGCATTAAATAGCTTTTGAATATTTATGGGGTGTATGTAATACCATAGTGGTGTTCAAGATGATCTCAGTTATATTTTTCCTCGGTTTCTCCTTTGCTTAGAACTGTGGAATTTTGGGGTATCTGGCAGGCTCAGTTGGTAGAGCATGCAACTCTTGATCTCAGGGTTGTGAGTTCAAGCTCTACATTGGGCATAGAGCTCACTTAAAAAACAAACCAACAAACCAACATGGAATTTCAGGTCTAGAAAGAACTTCAGAGTAAGGTGGAGATAACCATTCCCTAGTTCACACAGTTGATCCTTAACCGACGCCATCTAAAACGCTAACCTGTTGTCTTCCACTGGTGACATCCTTCTACAAAGCCAATGCATCTCCAGATAGATGAGAAACCAGACTTTTCCAGCCCATATTATAGTTAACCCAGCCCAATTTTATCAGATAAATCCCGATTGGAGTGTTCTAATGTTACTCTAGTGACTTGGGAAAACTTCAAGGTACAGTTCAAAAAGGGCTCAACAGAATTCATTTCACAAAAGCTCAGTTGGTTAGAACATGTTACAAGGAACCAAGTTCGTGGATTTGAACCTCATACAGTGCTAGTTAATTTTCCCCTGTGTGACCGTGACAGATACCTATACCTTGTGAAAACATGTGCCATCAGCCCAAAGAGTGACCTTGATACCTGCTTCTGCTCAATTTGTCATTAGTAAATCACGTCCAGTCTAAAGGTCATTCTCAACTCACCATGGGTCAATAGCACAATGCTGATTTACAAAGGACATTCATGCTCATAAAAACTGCCTTTAGTTTCAGGACTGGGATTAAAACTTAGAACTTTTATTCTCCGTCCAGTGGATTTTCCATCACAGTCTCTCTCCTTCCAAAGACTCCCAAAGGAGTAAAACCAGCCAAGTCTCCTCGGTCACATTTTTCTCAAACATAGATATCTCGCTGTTGCAGACAAATCATTGGATGTACCTTCACTTACAGAACCCGGCACAGCCCATGAATGCAGGCAGCCCCTCTGTCTACCTCTGAAACCAAGGCTGTGTCTACTTAGTTTAAAAGGAAGACAAGGGTCAGGACAAAGAGGAATGGGAGGGAAATGGGAAGTAGCACCAAGCACAACAAAACACCAGTGCTTTCCAGCTCTGAGTCACATGCAGGGTTGTAAAATGACTTATAGCCCTGAAAATGTTGGCAGAACACTCAGCATAGATCATGCATTTCAGGCACATGATACAAATGCTTTTTGGCTCATGATTAGAGGCTAGCAATTTCCAAGGCGCTAGTGCTGTTCCAAACAATTCATTGTAGTCGCTTTCTGTACTAAGTCCCTTGGACTGATTAAGGAAACCTTCCAAAAGCATGCCTGCACTTGCTGTATGACTTTGCTATTTCTCCCATGGCCGATGTGACCCTATGCTCTTGCACAGGGTTTTATAGAACATTTGTGTGAACACACACACTCTCCCTTTTCTTGGACGCTTTTCAGAGTAAGCATGCTTGTACAATGTGGTCAAATTGGCCAGCATGCCAGTGCTTTACGCTGATTTCATGTTGGACAATGTGGAAAACCACAGGATGAACCATGCACTCTGATGTGACCAAAAAACCAGCCAAAAGAGTAATCACATTAGGCGCAATTCAGCTCTAAAGGAAGAGATTTTCCTGAATATATGGAAAACCTAAAGTTTCATTCTATGATAGGAAATATGTGTTTTTATCTGTAACAATAGTCTTAGGAGGACAATAATGGAATAATGACATAAAAATATATATAAAGGACTGACATTGAAAATATTTCCATTTATGGGGTGCTTGGGCTTAGTTGGTTAGGTATCTGCCTTCGATTCAGTTCATGATCCTGGACTCCTGGGATCGAGCCCCACATCGGGCTCCCTGCTAACTAGGGAGTCTGCTTTTCCGTCTCCGTCTCCCTCTGCTCCCCACCCCTGCTCATGCTCTCTCTGTCTCAAATAAAGTCTTAAAAAAATAATATTTCCATTTTTTATGCAGTATTTTTATTACTAATTACTAAAAAAAATTCGTATTGACCATGAAGACATTAGACTTTTTTTTCACTATTTTACCTTTATTTGTGCTCATACCTGATAGGATATTGGCTAGAACAGGTGGGTAATTTTAGTCACATCTATTGGAGTAGTTCTTCGTAGAAAGAACAGCAGACTAATGTCAATACATCTTTTTTTCCTGTGCACTTATGTTTGTTCCTCAGGCTACTCATCATAATTTATATAATGATTCAGTGAATTACTATTTCTGCTACTGCTGCCATTATGAAGAATCTTAGAGGTCACCTTACTTTGTCTACTGGAGGTAAACCCACTGAATCTAATAATTTCAACATTTTTTATATTTAGTCTTTGTGGCCATCAAACTTCTTTTTTTAAGATTTCATTTATTTATTTGTCAGAGAGAGAGAGAGAGAGCGAGAGCACTCACAAGCAGGGGGAGTGGCCCGCAGAAGGAAAAGCAGGCCCCCCACTGAGCCGGGAGCCCAATGCAGGCTCCATCCCAGGACCCTGGGATCATGACCTGAGCTGAAGGCAGATGCTTAACTGACTGAGTCACCCAAGCATCCCCATTAAACTTCTTTCTGAGCAGAACAATCAATTCATTAATTCCTAGTGAACCACAGCCAAAATACTAACTATACAGTGTCTTAACGCTAATTTGTTTTACCTCCTTAGAGTTAGCTATTATATGTGAATCTTTGAAATGTTTTAATTATATTCCTCTCCGAAGGACTCCAAACTTTATCATCTATATCACGAAAAATACTCACTTTGTAAGGTAAAGGTTTTCCTCTTAACAATGACTTTTTTCTTTCCTTTCTTCCGTCCTTCCTTCCTTCTTTCTTCATTCTTTTTTTTGGAGAAAGTATCCCAGACATTGCTTCCTTTGCTTACTTTGTGTGTCTTTAGGCAGTTAGAAATCTGACCACTTTCTGAGTGGCACTAAGGACTTAGAGGTTTATTAGCAGACTACTAGAGAAGAGACATTTATCTGTATTTTTTATTTAGAGAATGGCTTTTTTTTTTTTTTTACACTAAAATAATCCAAGTTTTTGTTCAGGTTAGTGGTTCAGTTCCAGTGATAAGATGAATGATGAATTCTACTTTTGTGATAACTGGCCCCCTCTGCTCCCCACTCTCCAAAAATAAGAAGAGAATTTAGATAGAAATGCATCCCAGGAGGCAGAAGACAGTGGCCCCAAGGTAAAAGCAATTTAAGCTTTCATCTCAGGTTTGGTCCCTTAGCTGCTCATTCATTTTGTGGCTTGAATGGAGAATGCGTTGCCTGGATTTGTAAAAATATATGGAAAATAATTCTACCTCCAGTTCATTGTCCTCTTGGCTATTTTTCTCATTTTGAAGCTGCATGGAACTATTTTGGGCCTTCCCACTACACTTAACATCGCTTTAAACCAGATTTAAGTCTCGCTACAAGACTGAATTTCCAATTCTCCATCCAACAGAGCAGCACGCTATTAAAGATCCACCAGGTGTTTCAATATGCACAGTTATCAGACTCCTCTTTTAGTTAGAAATAATAGAAAATGAAATCCGAGATTTATGGGTACAGCGTGAGTTGATGAAAATAGTGGTATGAAGTCAGGTTTAGGACCACTTGGCAAAGATACAAATGAGATCCATAATAATTTTAAATGTAAATGCATATTCCCTCTTTAGATATCTTTTTTATAAGCGCAATTTTGTGTTTTAGAGACAACCACAAATCCCCCAAAACCACATCAGTTAGGAAAAGATAGGAAAAGTAATCTGTGAATTACTGTTTATGGTTTGTCAATTTTGTGGCTCATGTGTGGTGAGTTGTTGAAAGTAAAAAACCCATTCCCTGTTGCAATCACTCTGTGGTGATGCCTGCCTCATTTTTATAAACAGACGTGCAGTCACCCAGTGTCAATGAACCAAAAAAAAAAAAAAAAAAAAAAAAGCTGAAAATCAGGGGAAGAAATAAAATTCTCTTAACTCCTTCCAGCTTTGGGGGAATTCATGGCCCAAATTATAATTCATTCATTTTCCAAAATCTCATCACCAAACCTCAAGTTTGGTATACAGTAGAAACTCAATAAAATATTTGTGAAATGGTAATGAATTTGCCTCATTATAAAGGATTTTCAAGTTGCAGTATATCTGCTGCTTTTGGTTTATCCAGGTAACTAGTAATGAGGAGCCAACTGTGTGCATACACTTGTAACGGTTTTCTTTTGGGCCCGGGGTAAGCAGGGAGAAGCCTGGGTGTCATCTCTAAGGAGCCCAGACTTGAGGCCAGGGTTTAGAGATCTTGTAAAACTGGGTAAGGTCAGCAAAGCCTGGAGACGTTCAGGGAAAACTCAGACACAAAAAACCCTTCCTTCTGGGTGCAGTGCCATTCCCAGGAGTCCAGAAATCCAAGCTTAAGTCACATGTGCGATGGAGGGAGCACGCATCTCGGAGCTACGTTTGTTTTTTGTTTGTAAGAGGGAATAGAGCACAGATGGGCCATTGCTTAGATTAATGATGCAGCCAATTAGACATTTAAAAGGTTAGAGACAGAATGTTTTGAAGAGAAATCAACTGCAGTTTAAATGTACCTCGCTTCCGCGGGGGCTCTGCTGGCCCCAAGTTCCGGGAGCGGTCTGCCTCGCACTCACCCAGGTATCTTTTTTCTCACTCAAGTATCTTTCTTCGTGCCATGCAAGTCTGGGCTATGGAAAGCTCTTCAGCATCCCCGATTAATCCCTCTCACGCTGACCGGAGATGCTTTACAATTCTCATACCGTTAAACTCCACCCCTCCTCTGCTTTACCCCGCTCCCCCTGCCAACCCAACAATGACTTGAAGTGACTTTCTCTCTGATCTCCCTCATTCCCTTTTGGAACATCATTTTTGAGATCTGGAGAGACTGGGACTATCTTTTACAGGATTTCAGCAGGGAAATTAAAACCCCATTTGGTTGTGAAGAATGGAGAGGAAAGGGAGTTCTAAAAGAGAGGTTGTTGGCGGAACATTTTGTAGCCAACAGATCATTTGTTGTTCTTCTCCAGTTCTCATCATCTGGCTGCTGCTCTGGCCTCTTGAAGACCTATCCCTCCTCCTCCTCCTCCTCCTCAGTGTCTTCCCAGACCTGTCTAATCCTGGAGCTGGGCTTTCTGGGTCCGAACCCTTGGATCTACCCCTTACTGGCTGTGTGATCTCGGGCAGTGACTTCACCTCCCTGTGCTTTAGCTGGCCGACCTGCAAAATCGGAGGATGGAAGGGAGTCCTCATTGTACGGATCTCACAGGGTTGCACAAGATTTAAATGAGCGACTGTAGGGAGAGTGCTTACAGGTGCCACACGGTGCGTCCTATTAGTTTGCTCCTGTTAATTTCTTGAACTTCACGTAAAATCCTTTGAGAAGGACGATCTAGGTCTCCAATCTCTGTTCAAGGTTTTCTCCCTCCCCTGGTTTTATGTGTCCAATAAATACATTGGTTCTTCTCCATCTCAGACTATCCGGATTGTCTCCTTTTTCTCTATCCACCATCTGAACGAAAGCTTTTCTCCAAAGTCTGCACCCAGATTTCATGCCTCCCCCTCGATTTGGGGATATTATTTGTTTCCATGGCTACAAATATCACCACCATGCCGGCGACTTCCATGTCTCAGTTTTTAGCCAAATTATCTCTTTTAAAAATTTTATGAGCAAAAATCCTTTCAATCCTTTCAATTAAAAGACTACAGAGTGGAATGGCGATTGCGCACATCGGGAACAGTGCCCTGGTCTTCAGCACGACTTCGGAGATACACCAGGCTCCTCTGAAGAAGTTTTAAAAAATAGATTTTGGTAATTGACTCCCTATGAATGCCAATTGAGAAAATAACTTTTAAATGGAGGCTTACTCTGCAAAATCCTCTATCTGCACATCATCACACAGCTTCCCCTGCCCTTGTGCCCCCCTCCTGGGATGCACGAATTACTCTGCATTTTCCTGATGACAGAGCCGCAAGTGATCACGAGGCCCGCCGCACCAGGCTGGCAAAAACTGTTTAGGATTTAATAGCGTATTTGTGCAGGAGGTCAGCATTACGGCATACAAATAAGAGGGACAGAGAATAAACAATAAAGGCAACAGTAAAAAAAAAAAAAAATTAAAAACCTGTCACAGGTGGTTTGGCAGCAAAGGGTAATAGTGGTAATCTTGTCACCTTTTCCAGGCATGTTTTCCATTCTCCCCTTTGCAAGCCTACCAGCCTCAAAGCTAATGCTTCCCCTGCCGTCCGCGTCCCATAGTTTTATGGACTTGATGGGCTTCATGATATCAACTAGGGTTCAGAAACAGAATAAATCCTTTGTAGTATGGCTTTGTCTATTGCTGGTAAACAAGAAGATGGATGGCTAATATTTGTTGCTTACATACTCTGAGCTGAGCATGGTCCTAAGTGCTTTTAATGTATCTTTCTCATTTAATCTCAGTAACGCCAGAGGGATAGACTATTTTATCTCCATTTTACAGGTCAGGAACTTGACTCTCCTAGAAGTTAAGAGCCTGTGACAAGCTCTGGTCACAGTTTATAAGGGGTGGGGACTCATTCAAGTCTCATCAAAAACCACTGTTCTTAATGACTTCTCTGTGTTACTGCCTTCGTCTGTTGGAGCCAGTATGACAAAACAGCACAGGCTGGCTGGCTTATGAACAGCAGACATTTGTTGCTCATAGCTCCGGCAGCTGGAAGTTCAAGGTTAGGGTACCAGCATAGTCCGATTCTGATGAGAGTCCTCTTCTGGACTGCAGACAGACAACTTCTCTGTAAGATCCCATGGAAGGGTTGAGCTAGCTCTTTGGGGCCTCTCTCATAAGGGCACTAATCCTATCAGAAGGACTCCACTGTCACGACCTAGTCCCCTCCCAAAGGCTACCCCCCCTAGTACCATCACACTGAGGGTTAGGAATTCAACATAATGAATTTGAATTCAGACCATAGCAACTTTCTTCCAACTTCTGTTAGTTAATGATTTTCATCAATACACCAGTCAGTCTGCAAATCAGGCCCAAAAATGAGCCCAGGGAGGGCAGGGAAGCAGAGTGCTGAATTCTGCACAAACTAGAACATCAGCCTTTGGTTTTCAGAAGTTGCCCAAAGTTGCCCAAATGCCATGCATTGTTCAGAATGCCCAAGTTCTGCACCAGTGAGTGATCAATCTAAATAGTGTGCTCTGAATACACATACGTATCTACAGTAAATTACCAGGTATGGACAGCCCCGCCCCCAACTGTATGCATATATATTGCGACTCTGTAACTGGAACCAGGGGGCTCCTGACCTGCATGCTGTCAGGTCAGAGCCCCGGGTCCCTTCGGCACACCCCCAAAACATGAGTGAGACATCTGCTGCAGTATCTCTGTTTCACGTTTTGATATTAATTATTACAGCTGTCCAACATGAGTCACAGTCTTTGCGCATAACCCATTGCCAAGTCCCTGAAGAACTGCAGTAAAAGTAAAAAACTTGAAAGAATGATGACTGACATAAATCTATAAAGGGCCTTTTCCGAGGAAGGACTGAGACTACATGTCATAAATACGTTCATATTTTATTCATGCCTATCTGAGGTTCCAGAACACAATCTTTGGCCATATCAATATCTCATGCTAAATACTCAGGTGGAATATAAGGTTTGAAATTAAGTACTCTGGAAGTGCTCCATTCATTAGGACCCCAACTCTCTCTGGACTCAAGGTTTCTATCAGTTTAAGAGAAAGTATTATTTGAAATGCTTTTTAGTCCAGGCACCAAGGGGGTTCCCTCTTAACTAGAAAGTACTACTTTGATAAATGATATCCCCTCTGCACAAAAAGGTAGTCTCGCTAGGCTAGATTCATTAGAATAGAGGGCTCACGCCTGGATTTTATTGAGAAGTAATATTTATGTGTTAATCTTGGACACCATTTTCCTTTGGAATGCACTGGGGAATATTTAAAGGAAGATATTTAATTGGACAAATGTGTTGCTTTATCTATAGTCAAGTGTCAGGGTCATTAGAACAAGCACTTGAAAAGGATTGGAAAACATGGTGCATTGTGGGAGAAGAGGCCTAAGGAGCAGGGCACTTGAAATGTGATTTTTGCTAATGTTTCTGCACTTCATTGCATTCATTTGTCCAATCTTACCATTAACTTGGAATCAACTACAAGGATTTTTTAGAGGACTGCGTATCGCACCCTGGTCCTTTAAAGTTAATTATAATTACTATGTAATATCAAAAGGTTATTATACAAAATGTTCTCTTGGTCATTAGAGTTGATTTTGTCTATGTCACATTTGTGCCTGCCTGGAAAGGATTTACAAGGGTGGCTTATCCTTATTAGTCAATAAACCCAAAGCTTTGAGTACTCATTCCACAGCTGCTCGTGTTTCCTTTCCACGATATTTTGGCATGGGAGATAAAAAGAAATGACACAGCCAAGGCTTATTTTAACATATCCCCATTGTTCAGAATGGTATTTCCAAAGGTACCACCCTTTGGAGTTCAATGTGGACAATTACAGGCACTGAATTTCCTTAGGCAAATTCTCTGACTCTGTGGGCTCCTCATTCTCTTAGATTGAAACATCTATCTCCTTCCCAAATTTAAATTACTAGAGATGTGTCTCTTTCCATCCTGGGTTAACACACTCAAGAAACTCAGATTTGGTTTGTGGGTGGGAAGGGGATTAAGCTTTACTGATATCTGAGCAGAGTCCGTCTCGTGCATGAAGTTGGAGGAACCACTATATTCTAGTGGACTGAGGAGGAAGGGACCCCAGTGGAAGGGATTCAAGAGAAGTTGGGGAGTTGCAATCACAGTGAGACCCAAAACCCTCATCCCTGAGTCTCTGGCCACCTCCACACCTCTCAGGGCTCTGATTCATCCCAGTGAGGGGAAAAAATGGGAAATACTCAAGGGGAGGAAGAAAGAAGAACAGAGACCGTGGTTTTCCACCCTTCTGGGAACTGGGTAAGGAATAAGCCAACAATGGCAGGAGCTCACACCTGGGCACATCCTGCTCTTTTAAGCAAGGAGACGTGACATGGTTGAGGGGACTCAAATCCTAACCTCTATGTTCCTATTTGTTCCAAAATCCAGAACCGCCTGGTGCTCTTGGGACACCTACGCTTTCTGCAGTAGCAACTGGGTCCCCTTCTGCACAGATTGCTGCCCACCCACCACAGCAGAGCAGACCCAAGCCTCGTGCACACAGTGTTCCCTGAGAGGACACTGAGCCACATGTACAAATTGGGAGACAAAGGCAGGGAGTGGGTGGGCTGCCCTCGAATGATCATCTAAACCCAGTTAAGGGAAAAGTAAGTCTCTTAAACACCTCTTCCAAAGCAAACTTGATAACAGAGACGTATATTTGGCAGCGTTAGGGGGTTTATTTATTTATTTATTTTTAGCAGGCGGAAGTCAGAATTCCTTTTCAAATTCCAAAACTCCTTGCTTTTTCACTCAGCAACATCCTATTAGCCTCAGTACCTATCCCACCCAACGAGGCGGAAAACCAATGCAGTGGTTTTCACAATCTGCTTTCAGCATGTCATTGTCAAATCTCTCGATCATTCCAGCTAACATCACGGTGGAATCGTGCATTCCTTGTATATCCTGCCTTGACTCTTGAGAATGAGGACTCCGTTACCGGGTGACTCTTGAGGTCCCTCCTACCGCCTTTCCAGGTCTACAGTGCTATAGCTTTGGGTCCTCAGATCTTTTTGTTTTCCCTGGATAGTCTTTAAAAGGCTTATGCAAGTCCTAAAATCATATAGATAATTGTGTGTAGGTGCAATTTTCATGGTGAGATAGTTTATAGTTTTCATCAGTTTAAGAACTAATGACCTAGTAGTTAAATATTTTAGGACCCCTTGTCCTCTACATTAGCATGTTTGGGAACTGTCCTATCTGCACCAAGCCCAAGGGCAGAGGCTCTAGCTATTTCCACTGTGCCGCCTGGGGGCAGTCCTCCTGGTGTCTAAGCAGGGACAAGCATCCAGCTCACCCTCTGAAAGCTCTTCTGCCTGAAGGACTTTATGGCAGGACAGAGATGGAGTGGCCCCAGACTTCTGAGAACTAAGGGTTGACAGAATTCCTAAAAGAACTGAATTGGTACCCCTATACTCCCCCAGTAAAAGTACTCCAGTTCTTATTAAACAAAGCTGTTTTTTTCTTTTGTTCTTTCCTGGTGATCCTTGAATCCCCATCACTTAATTGGGAATCTGCAGTGTCTTTGGATCAGTCTTGCATTGCTGTCCCCAACTGGAGGGAGCAAAATCCTGTTCCTTTTCCCCCAGGTTTTTGTTTTCTCCTCTGTTGGCCACTTTTGGTCTTCTCTGCTTCCAGGCATTTCTCCTAGCTCAGTCCCTTCCAGCTGAGACCTCTGATGTGAGGACACTGTCTAATCTTCCAGGAAGGCTGAAGCCAGTTAAATAAGAGTGAACAAAACTAGGAATTCCAGCCACCTATGTTTGCTTATTAGGGTCTGTATTTTATGGAGGAATAAGGGCCCAGTCCATCTCTAAAAATCTATCTATCTATCTATCTAAAATCCATCTCTAAAAATCCTTTGAAATTCTCATGCACTGTTGGTGGGATTGTAAATTGGTGCAGCAACTATGGAAAACAATACGGAGGTTCCTCAAAAAATTAAAAACAGAGTGACCCTATGATCTGGAGATTCAGCTTCTGGGGATATATCTGAAAGAAATGAAAAGACTGTACCAAAGAAATATCGGCACCCCCACGTTCACTGCTGCATTAATCGGAACAGCCAAGACATGGAATGAGCTAAGTGTCCTCTCGGACAAATGGATAAAGAGGTTGTAGCCAATAGATGCAGTGGAATATTATTCAGGCACAAAAAAGAAGGAAATTCTGCCATTTGTGACAATATGGATGGATCTTGAGGGCATCTGATATAAATGATATAAGTGATATAAATCAAAGAAAGACAAATACTCTATCATTTCACTTATATGAAGAATTCAGTAACAACAATTAACAACCAAACTCATAGAAAGAGAGATCAGATTTGAGATCACCAGAGATGGGGGTGGGGGCACAGGAATTGGAAGAGGGTGGTCTAAAGGTACAAAATTTTGGTTGTAAGATCAATAAGTCCTGGGGATGTCATGTACAACATAATGGCTAGAGCTAACACGGCTATGTTGCCATATTTAAAAATCTTTGACAGAGTAGGTCCTAAGAGTTCTCATCACAGGGGGAAAACGATTTCTTTTCCATCTCTATGAGATGACAGATGTTCACTGAACTTGTGGCAATCACTTCACAATGTACGTAAGTCAAGTCATGATGCTACACACCTTAAACTGACACAGCGTTGTATGTCAATTATATCCCAATAAAACTCAGGGAATAATGAAACCTTTTGCTTGAAAGTGTAATTAGATTTACAGTTGGAGTTTCTTTTCACATTATGTAATCTCATGGCTGTGGACAGTTAGGTTTAAAGTTGAACTTATGGTGGTCTGTCCAATGAGTACCCGTAAGCCTAGATTCTCATTGGTATCTCAAACTCTCCTAAAAAGACTCATTAGTTTTTCCTTCTAAGTAAGTTTTTCCTCCTATCCTGTCATTTAGAAGCAAACAGTTCACCCAGGAACCTGAGCTAGAAAATCTAGAGATTTCTCTTGAGCTTTTCTTTTTAGAGTTTCACATGTAGTCAATTTTCTTCATCCTCCAATGTTAAGCCCCAAATACTTCTCAAACCTCTTTTCTTCTGCCTTAGCTACTAGTGTTCATTTCAGGCTTTTATTATCTCTCACCTGAACTTCTGTATCTGGGTGCTAAGTGCTTTCTCAGATCCTAATAACAATAAAGTCATAATGGCTAATGCTTAGTGGGTGTTTATTCCCAGCTCTTGACTATTCGTAAGTGCCTTAGATGTTTTATCTCCTGTTAATCCTGGTTATAACCTTATAGGTTAGGCATTTGGTGTTATTTCCACTTGACAGATGGGAAGACTGAGGATTCTAGAGGTCAAGGAACTTACTCAACGAAATATATTTAGAATGTGGTATGGTCAAGATGCACATCCAAGTTTGCCTGTCTTTAGATAGAGAGTGAGTTTTTATCACCGAGTCTATAATTTCTCTGAACTCATAGTTGCCTGGGTGGTTCTTTTAAAATATAAACTTCCTCTAAAAAAAAAAAAAATATATATATATATATATATATATATATATATATATATATATATATAAAAACTTCCTGTGTTTACATGCCCTAAATGGTCTTCCATTTCTTTAGCATGTTACTCAAGGCCTTCTATCTTTACCTGTTGTGGCAGATGGTTAAGAGTACCAGCCTGCAACATATCACACTTCCCTGTATCTGTGCCCTTGCTAGTCTTCTCTCACACCGACTATGGGCTTGACCAGTGGGACATCAGCAAGTGTAAAGCAAGTGAAGTCTTGAAAAACACTTTCACGTGGCGCTTGCATTCTGGGAATCTCCTGGCTCTCTGCAAATCCTTTGGCCTCCATACAAAGAATCCAAAGTAAACTTCCTCCAAGGTGAGAGACCATATGAAGTCATCTCAGTCGTCCTAAGTGAGGTCTCAGATGTGTAAGTGAGGACTTCCGAAAATATCCATCTCTGGCCAAGCTGGTCCAGACCAGAAAAACTGCCCAGATGACCCAGAGAGTCAGGAATAAATAAAATGGTGCTTATTTTAAGCCAGGTTTGGGGGCAGTTTGTTTGGGGGGTGGTTCACTACACAGCAAAAGCTAGTGGACACACCTGCCTAATCTGCCACCTTTCTCTCTCATCACCTCTTGCCTGCCGTTCATCCTCTAGCATCGGCATTCTGCTTGTTGGCCTGTGATTCCTGCCTCTGCCTTTGCTCTCGTTGAGCATTTGACTGGGAATGCCTTTCCTCTGGGCCTGGTTAACTTTGATTCATCCTTTACTACTCAGTTTAGATTTTATCTCCTTGTTCCTTCCTTGACATTTCTTTTCTCACCCTTTCCTGTGGTCAGGTCGGGTTACGTAGGTACCTCTTCCAACCATTTTCAAAAATCCCTATCATCACCCTTCCAAATAATTTTATAATGACCTATTTATGGGTCCATTCCCCAGCTAGAGGCTGGGGTTTTTGAAGACAAAGTCTTGCTTCATTCTCTCTTCTCCATCCCCCATCATCTAGCAGAGGGGCTGACACCTGGTAGTAGCCAATACAACCTGCTGAATGAATGAATGACAGAAGGAATAGAGGATGTCAGGAGGGAGTCTGTAGCTAACCGGGGAAAGGCCCCACATCAAAGGTGGTGTTAGTGTTGACACGCTTTAATTCAACTTCTATATATCTTCATTCTATCTCTGTAAAGCGTGAACGTGGCGAGAAAACCCAGGTGAACTTTAGGCAAAGAGGGTTGTGAGTAGGCAGGAGAACACATATCTCAGAGACATCAACTGTGCATTTTGGATGCTGGTGCGGGAGAGTGGAAAGTAGCTACATGAAATGCACAGAAAGTAGGTCTGAGGTAGATTATTGAACTTGTTCAAGTTCAAAATGGAAATCTGAATCCATTTTCCAATAGGCTCCCTTTAGCTGGATAGAAAAGAGCTTTTTTTCTTTCCTTTCTCTATCCCAAACCTCCCAGCACCGTCATAAAACTCACCCCGAGACAGAGTTGATAAACTGACGGATACTATCAAATGTCAGCCAGGGTTTCCTCTCCATCCCCAGGCTCTTGGGAACAGCATTTGAACAGATTGTTCCTGCCAGAGTATCTCATTATTTTAAGCAAACTGAATTTCTCATTGACTATGTTGAAAGGTTGTACGCTAGTTATAATTACCGGTTTTACTTAATTTCCTTTTATAAATAGGTCGGTACTCTGTACTTGAAAGTAGTATGTTGATTACTGATTTTTTTTTTTTTTCTTTTGGCCTCAGGGACTGTTTAGAGCAGAAACTGCTGACTGAGTGAATTTAATGAAACAAATACATGTCCAATTATAAGAGGGTGTATGTCTGAGAGCACACACAGGCACACAGGTAGTAAAGATGCACTAAGCCAAAACCATAAGGGTGACCATGAGCACAGAAGAGGTTTTGTGTTTCGGCGGCAGCTTAGACCCTTTGGAACTGCTGGTGAAGAAAACTGCCCAGGCAGAGAGAGCTGAAAGGATGAAGGATTTCCCTGCCTGCCGCCCCCCAACACCCCCAGCATTATCTTCTCTGCTTCAATTGTCCCTGATTTCTACTCATGGCACCTCTGGGTTCTGATGAAAATCAGCTTCCTAAAAGAGTACATACACGTTGTCTTCAAATGCGAAGGGAATGATCAAACTGTCAATTCATCAAAAATGCTTTTTTGTTTGTTTGTTTTTCCAATTATAAAAGTGATACATCTTTTGGGGGGTATGGGCAGCATGTTCAGAAAATGAAATCTAAGAGAGAACAATAATAAATATTACCTATAATCTCACCACCTGAAGATAACCACTCAGAATTTCACATATTTTATATATACATATGTGTAAGTATTCATGCACAACTACATATCTTGTTTTTTTGCTAATATTCATATACTGAAAGCATATGCCCATGTTCCTTGCCTTTGTAAATGTAACTTTTAATGATTATATATCATTTCATAGTGTGGGTAGACTGTGGTACCTTCAACTATTCCATTATTATTGTTAAATGTTTTATTTCATTTATTCATCATTTCTGATATTAAAAATAGCATGCTATCGAACATTCCATTCTGCATGTCTTCCACTATTTCCTTTGGGTAAGTTCGAGAAATAAAATTTATGCATTAGGGGTTTGAGCTGTGGTCTCTTTGTTTATTTGAGGGAGAGCGTGCACGCATATGCAGGGAGTGGAGAGGCAGAGGGAGAGGGAGAGAGAATTCTCAAGGAGACTTGCTGCTTAGTGCGGAGCCTGATGCAGGGCTCGATCTCATGACCCTGAGATTATATCCTGAGCCAAAATCATGAGTCAGATGATTAATTGTTTAACTGACTGAGCCACTGGGGCACTCCTGAGCCCCTCCATGTCTTAACACAAATGATAGGATTGCTTTTTTAGAAATGTTGTATCGATTTGTATTAAATGGTAGATAAGACAGCATGTTTCACTATACTTTTGTAAACACAAGGAATTAAGTATTCTAAAATACTTTAATGTGATAAGTGAAAAAGGTCTGTTTCATTGTTTTCATTTGCATTTCTTTTGCTCTTAGTAGGACAAACAATTTTATTTGTCTACAGTAGCAGTTTAACTTGGGCATTTTGCTCTGCAAGGGGACAGGGTTTGAAGGAATGGGACACAGACAACTAGGGCAACAACAACAACAAAAAGAAATGTGTGGAGCCTAGACACAGCTGCCTGAAAGAATCGGCCAAGCAATCTATGAAAATTTTGACTTACCTGCTTATAGAGAGGCCAGGTATTGGTACTTTCTAACCGCTTTACAGGGAGCTCTAACATGGACCTGGGGTGAGACAGAGCTCCTCCAGAACGAGCAGGCCTGTATGAGTGGCCAGGATGGGTTCCTAAAAGAGGGTAATGGTGGGACATGAAGATATGGGGCTTCTGCAGGGCTGCTGGTGGCAACGGCGCAAGAAAGTTGCCGGACAAGAATCCGAGATATAGTAGCCCAGCGCGATTCTGCCTTTCCTTATACCTCTGATTCCTGATTTGGGGCTGATAAAGCTGCCTTTTATTACCTAACTTACTCTCCACTTGGAGCCAATCATTCAGCTTGTGAATTGTTCCGGTTCCTGCGTTTTCTTGCTCCAGGGTGAGTTTAGACACTTCCTTGCTCATAAGCACCTCCATGAAATGTTACAAGTAACGGCCAGCATGAGGGTTGGAGATTATCTGTGGATTCCAAATAACCAATTTTTCCTCAACCCCTGTTGCCACAAAAAATAACAAATTAACTTTCAGAACATTTTGCTCCTCGTTCCCCTATCTCAGATAGAGAGAGGTTATAGAAAGGGGTGTGTGTGTGTGTGTGTGTGTGTGTCACTGGTGTGTCCCATTTTGGGCCAAAGTGATTTGATGGTCCCGGAGGACGAGCAGCGTCCAGTACAGCAGCCTCTGTGGGGCTGGGGAAAGCTGCCCGCGCTGCCTGTGAAGACACTACACCCAGCTGCCTCTGAATTCCTGAAAGCTGCCCCACCAGAGGGGGCCTTCCTCAGGCGCGGCACTTTTAAGATCCTAAGGCCACTGCCCCTAGTGCCTGCGGGAGCTCTAGAACTTCAGCCAGTGTTGTAGAGGCAGCAGGATGCACCCAGAGTCAGGAAAGCTGGTTTGTAGCCCCACCTTCTGCCACCGATAGGCTAAATGACTTTTGAGGAGTCACCACGTTTCTCTGGGTCTTTGGATTTTCTCCCATGAGCGCTGAAGACAGTGACTCCTGTCCTCTGGTGTAGTGGAAAGGACACGTGCCGAGCCTTAGCTGGACCGGGTGGTACTAGCTCGTGGCCTGGGGTGGTCACTGGGCCTCGAGGAGCCTCACTTTCCTAGTCTGTTAAATGGGGCTAAGAGTTCCAGCCACACCCGCTGAGCACAGACGGTGGAAAGGTGGAGGGATCCAGGAAGTTACCGCGTGTAGAAGCGCGAAGGCAGTGTGCAGTAAGGAATGCTATGGCACGAGAGAGGGTCAATGGGCATTTCAGCATAAATTTGCTTTTCTGTCCATATTGGCATCCACGCCCGAATGAGGTGGGGGGCTGTGCTTGAGCATCAGGGGAGCGCGGCCTAGAAGCCCTTGACAACAGCCAGAGGGGTTCATGGTTCCATCAATGGGCTTTGAGGTGAGACTGTTCTCCTTTTAAACTCATGACCTCTTGATAAAAATATGTCTCAAGAGCATCTTCAATGATGTTTGAAAGGTCAAAATATATTCACTGCCAAGACCAAACCGAAATCATCTACAACCCCTCGAGAAGCGGCCCCTTGTCACCCCACCTCCCCCACTGCTATATTGAGCATCAGGACTCCAAGAGAAACCCGGGGATGACAGCAACAGTTCCCCTCAGTGTTTTTGGGTACCCCAGGATGGCACGCTGGTGCATCGGGACCAACCTTGCAATCCCAGAAAGCCAGAGCCATGAGGTTCATTTGAGGTTTGGAGCTGTCAATGACAAGGCACAGGGTCCCCATGCCTGCTGGGCACTGAGGGACAAGACTGGAGTCAGGATCATTTGTCTCACTGACCTGCTCTTTCCTTTTGGTGAAAAGCTCTCAAGGTTGAAGCAATTTCCCCATGTGGCTCAAAGTCCCCACAGCTATCCTGAGGAGACTCCAGGGGGTCTCCAGCCTCCCCTGGATTTGGGGGGATGAATGAGTCTGGGGGCAGCCACCAACCCATGAAGAGACTGCCAGTTGTAAAACACACACAATTTCAGGCCTGCTGGCCCAGTTGGTGGGACCATTTTTATGCTTTTTTCACATGTAATCTGTGAGAAAGGGGCCACGGCTTTATCTTCGACAGTGAACATTCTATGTCAAGTAAAAAGTAAGAATGGAATCTGCACTGTTCTTTCCCGTTCCTCCTCCTCAGGGGGAGTGGAGGCCAGTTCGGGTTGCTTGAGTTGGGACACCTTGTAAACTTTCTCAGGCCTGCAAATCTCTCTTTATAAGCGGCCCTAGGATCTTCCCCTGCCAGCCCAGAAAGCCAGAAGCTAGTTTTCCATATCAGCTAAGCCCTCATTTCTTCTCCTGAATTTAGCTAAGTTGGACTCTGCCGCAGAAAAATCTCGAGGGGGAAAAGGTAACAAAAAGAACAAGGAAAGAATTGAGCTGGAAATCTCAGCAGGCAACACTGGCACTAAACTGTATAGTTCTGATGCTTTACGCTCCTTGGAACTTAACTTGAAAAGAGACAAGAAAATACATCCCTAGACTTGACTTACATTTTTGCTTGTTTTTATTTATTTATTTACTTTTTTTCCAGTTTACAAAATGATCCATTTTGCACACGAGTCAAAGCAATTTGGGAGATTTTCTGAGCCTTTAGTTGAGTAACAAGGAGGCACTGCCCACCATCCATGTGAATTCGTTTGGCAAGGGCTCTATGGGTGCCGCTTGGCGGTACCAAGAGGGATCCCAACTTCAAACACTTTTCAGGGTAGGCAGGGACATACATAACTGAAACGAGGGAAGAAAGCTGGTTACAAGACGACAGGATGGTGAGGCTGGAGTGATGGGGATGTGTAAGTCCCACCTACAGGTGTCACGTCGAATTTTTAATCCGGCCCATGCAGGCCACACGAAACATGCACTTGGCCCAAAGTGGGGTCCGTTGCCTTCGCGTTCTACCCAGTGACGTGAACTCCCTTTCCTTCTCCCTTCCCTTCCTCCCTCTAAGCAGCAGCATGACGAAGTGGTTAGGAACATGGGTGCTAGAACACCAGCCGTTAACTGTGTAACTCTGGGCTTGTGATTTCACCTCTTTGCGTCATAGTTTCATTCATCCATGAAAGGATAAGAAAAATAAACGAGGCTAGCAAGTGCTTAGATCACTGCCAGGTACACATAAAGCATTACATATCTGTTCTATTATTCATTCATTGTCCATTTGTCATTATTCAAGCAGCTCTCATGTACCAGGCTGTTGTACTGGCCTGACTAGGAGCTACGTCATTGGATCAGATAGAAATATTTTGTTTGACCGAAGCAGGAGAGTGAAGAATTTTTATACATACATACATACATACATATATATATGTGTGTGTGTGTATATATGTGTGTGTGTGTGTGTATAATACATACATATGTATATATAAATATAAATACATATATGTGTGTATGTATAAAAATTCTTCACTTTCCTGCTTTGGTGTGTATATATATATATATATATTTTTTTTTTTTTTTGCCTCTTAAGTGCTAGGTATGTTACGAACTTTTTTTTTTTTTTTTAAAGATTTTATTTATTTATTTGACAGACAGAGATCACAAGTAGGCAGAGAGGCAGGCAGAGAGAGAGGAGGAAGCAGGCTCTCCTCTGAGCAAAGAACCCGATGTGGGACTCAATCCCAGGACCCTGGGATCATGACCTGAGCTGAAGGCAGAGGCCTAACCCACTGAGCCACCCAGGCGCCCTGTTACGAACTTTTTACACATTATCAGTTTACTCTTTAAAGGAGTTCATGAGATATGTTTTATTACTCCTATTTTTTGAGAGAGGGGAGCAGACCTTCTCAAGGCAACGTGCTCATGAATGGTGGGGCTCAGGTTTGAATCCAGGTCTCTGAATTCTGTGGGTCCCAGACTTCTTGCAAGGTCTAAAAGCAGAGCAAATGACGCTTCTGTGACCACTGCTGCATTAGCCATTCATGCTGGTGCCCTTCCCTACCTAGCCCTGGACTTGGCCTTACGTTCTTCTTAAAAGGTTCCAGGCCCCGCCACTAGTCACCTATAGTTGACACGAGAGCAGGAACCTATTTCCCACCCTGGCGATGTTCTAGGCTGCCACGAGGGAAAATTTTTGCCAGTCTTACAATCATTTTCATTGTGCAGATAAGAAATAGCCTTGAGTGAAGAGTAAAGGCCACAGCCCACCTCTGGTTCTGCTCCCATTTTGTATCTTATTCGGATGATAGACAAGCAACACACTTCTTCCTGAGGTCTCCTGCTTATACCCTGCATGGGTACATTTCAGTCACAGACATTGAGAAGAGGAAGGGACAGTAAAAATGCTTGCCTTCACTAGCTGCCATACACAGACCACCGGGTTCTTTAGGTATGACAAGAACCACTAAAAGAACTTGTTAAAAAAAAATCTGTATCTATCTATCTATCTATCTATCTATCTATATGATGTCATTCATATATATATATCACATAAACCATAAAACAGACTCTTAATTGTAGAGAACAAACTGAGCATTCCTGGAGGGGAGGTGGGTGGGGGCATGGGTTAAATGGGTGATGGGCATTAGGGAGGGTACTTGGGATGAGCACTGGGTATTGTATGTAAGTGATGAATCACAGAATTCTACCATTGAAACATTTTATACTGTATGTTAACTAACTGGACTTTAAATAAAACTTCAAATATCTATCATACATGTAGATTCATGGGCCTCACTCTGCAAATTCTGACTTAGTAGTGCTGGAGAGAGGCCCAGGAATCTGTATTTTAATAAATTCTTATACGTAGACAGATTAGGAATCCACTGATCAATCCGACCCTCTTAATTTCAAAGAAAAAGAAATGTGATTTTCTCAAGTTTACATCGCTAGTTAGTATCAGTTAGGTTAGGACTCAGCACTGCTGACTTCCAATAGAACAGGTTTCCTACCACATGGTATAGTTTCTAAAAGCGGACACTGACCAAGTCTCTCGGACTATTATCTTCCTAATTTGCCACTGACATTAATTTGACTTAATTGATTTGACCGTTAGTTTAAGGTCGGGAGCGTCACTTAAAATCAGTACACGCAGAAGAACACACAAACACAAACACGCTGATGTCACCTGGGCAACACACTTATGGAGATTTCCCTTGGCCTGAATTGGAGCAATCTCAGAGGGAGTGAACCGTGGCCTTTTGTTATCCCAGGGTATTTCAGGGAAAAAAAAAATAAAAAAGATTTTAAAAATAGATGGTAACTAGACTTTAAGAATAGAAAACCTATTTTCCCTGTTACAAGGTTATGGTCCCAAGGGAGTGATGGAATAAGTGTAAAGCATGCCTATTTCAAGAAAAGATTAAACACAGACAGACCTGCCTCAGAGTTGTTAGAGGAAAACATTTGCAGCGGGAAAGCTTAAAAGCACGTCTTATTTTTATTAGCATCCACTTCTTTTCTGAAAGGCTAATTGTAAAATTTATAGAGCTAATTATCTCTCTAGATTAATATTTATGAACACACAATAGCAAATGTGAGTTCCAAGTGTTGTATTAAGAATTGGCTTTTCTCCCTTCACACATACAAGCAAATAGCAGATAGCTCAAGGTGATGTTAATATTCTCTCTACCATGTATGTAAACAGTCATGCCAAATTTTTCTTCCCAATTGCTGCAAATTGGTATTTACCCAGCAACTGCAAACTATTTTTAACAGTTAATACTCCCGAAATGTATGGGGACCTTTCTGCAACATGACGAAGAGCTTGCAAAATCAATTGCATGAAGGCTTCCCTAATCAAACACCAAGGAGCAAGGCTTCTCTTTATTGACTCCTCTTAACCACATTTTATTCTGAGAGACAGGAAAGATAATCAAAAGCACTTTGTTGTGCTTGGAATATGGAACTCATGGTTCCTTCATTTTCAGAAATGGGAGAACAAGGTTAAATATTAAAAACAAAACAAAACAAAACAAAACAAAAAAACCCAACAGAACAAAACAAAACCCACTGCCCTTTCAAATAATTCCAGGTGTGCTTATCCAAGCACACCCAGCTGACTCTTAACTTCTTGGATAAATCTAACCTAGTTCTACTGTCCACATAAAACATGAAATTTACATGACCCAGAGTAAAGGAAGATGTACAGAGGATAGGACGGGACACAATGAAAGGCAAGCCTGATGACAAATGAATGGCTTCGGGCCAGTCTTGAAAGTCTGTGTTTTGGTGTTCCGGTCAATAGACTGAGGGTGTTTTGCTATATCAGGAATTCCCAGTCAGGGATTTGTGGTTTGGAAAGGGGGTGCTGGATGAGCTTTAGGGATTCTCTAACTCTTCCACCTAAAACCCCATAGATATTTATCATATAAATCAGTATACTCCTATTACTGGCTGTGAATACCACTGCTTTCAACAATTCTCAAAGGACTCCAGAAACTCAGAAAGGTTATGAGCTGTTGCACGAGATGACGTCTAAGTCACTTCCGGCTATAATTTTCTTCAATTTTTGCTGCATCTTTGTTCTAATCTCCAATTGCTTCAATTGCCCAGGCTTACTGTTATGCATCTCAAATTTATCTCTCTCTAAGTTTCCTTCTTCAAAGACTTTTTTTTTCTTTTAAGATTTTATTTATTAGGGAGAGAGAGAGTTAGTTCACAACCAAGGGGAGTGGCAGAGGGAGAACAGGACCACATCATGACCTGAAAGCCAAAGGCAGATGCCCAACTGAATGAGCTACCTAGGTGCCCTGCCCCCTTCTAAGACTTTAAAACTGTGGTGTTCAACTACTGGGTATTTATCCTAAAGATACAAACGTAGTGATCTGAAGAGGCACGTGCACCAAAATGTTTATAACAGCAATGTCCACAACAGCCAAACTGTGGAAAGAGCCTAGATGTCCACCAACAGATGAATGGATAAAGAAGATGTGGTGTATATATACAATGGAATACTATGTAGCCATCAAAAAATGAAATCTTGCCATTTGCAATGAGGTAGATAGAACTAGAGGGTATAATGCTAAGGGAAATAGGTCAATCAGAGAGAGACAATTATCATATGATCTCACCGATATGAGGCATTTGACAGGCAAGGTGGGGAGTTGTGGGGGAAGAGAGGGAAAAATGAAACAAGATGGGGCCGCGGAGGGAGAAAAACCATAAGAGACTCTTAATCTCAGGAAACAAACTGAGTGTTGCTGTAGATGAGGGAGTGGGAGGGATGTGATGGCTGGTTGATGGATATTGGGGAGGGTATGTGCTATGCGGAGTTCTGTGAATTGTGTAAGACTGATGATTTACAGACCTGTACCCCTGAAACAAATAATACATTATATGTTAATAAAGAAAACAAAACAAAAACAAAACTGTGCTACTCAACATGGCAGCCTCTCGCTACACACGGCTATTGGAATTTAATTAAAGTGAACTAAGCTTAAAAATTCAGTCCATTAGTCATACCAGTCACATTTGAAATTCTCAACAGGCTCATGCGGCTCCTGGTTTCTGTATTGGACAGCGTAGATATGGAACACTTCCACCATTGCAGAAAGTTCTGATAGTGCATCTTTAAAGACTTATTTCTAAGCTGTCATTCTAAGAATCTACATGTTAATGAGCTCCCCAGGTGATTCTGATGTAGAGTGTCTGCATATCATGCTTGGAGAAACAGCACTAAGGCTAACACTTCCAAGAGGACCTAAAGAACCCCTGATCCCTGGTTTTCCACTTGTTTCTGGGTCTGTGATGATGACTGCCCCACTCATCGTATTTATCACCAAAATCCTACTTCAGTGTCCAAGATGAATAAATAGCATTAGACTCCTACAGTCTTGGAGTTGGATGGAATCTTTACGCTTATCTAGTCCAAACACTTGTTTGTTGTTTGAGTTCTCTCTAGATGATCTTCCATGGAGCTTGTGGAATACGCATTTGAACAGCAACAGTGATGGGGAAAACACGTTCATGGTAGCACATTCGATCTGATAAAAGTCCCTACTACTTACTAGTCATCCTTTACATGGAAGCATGGTCAGTAGCTTCCCCACATTGGTCAGAGCTTTCTCTGGTCAGAATTCAATCTTGACTTGGGTATTTAAGGCTGATGCCAGTCAATCCCTCTTCTCCAGGTGTCATGCTCTATGAACATATTTTATGGAAGGAAGGGGCTTTTTGAAAAGAGAAATTTTGGGTGATCTTCCTTGGGTGTGATAGGAGAGAATCTTACCTCTGGTTTTGCCCCAACAACCAGGTTTTAGGCTTTCCTGGGAGATGGGATGGCCTCCTCATTTAGAGCAACATGGGAAACAACCCTAAGCTAAAGGGCCCATAGATTTTTGCATTTGAATGATTTTAAAGTTTTGGGGGCATACAAAGACCACAGGCTTGGCAGAGAAAGAGTATCCACCAGCAGCAATGGCAGTCAAGAAGTATTTCTGTCATGGGGCTCATGAGCAATGAAGTGAGAACAGAAAAATGCAGAAGGGAACAAATGGTATTTAGAAAATAGCCTGAGGACACACAGCTATAAACAAAGATGAGTCAGAGGGGTGGAGAAACCCCACGGTTATAAAAGTGGGAAGAGGCAGATAAATAAAATAATTTATACCCTCAACTTGTGCTTTTAGAGATACTCGGGTTATGTATATCTATAAGATCATTATGCTTTTTCACACAGTTGCACTACAAGACCTTCTCATATTTGAAGACAGCTTTCATAATCCCCCTACATCCTTTCTTCTTTAGGTTAAGGTCTGTATTTATTCCGCATGGTCTTGGGATTTTTCATTATCCTCTGAACATGTAGCTTGTCTAACTCCTCTTAAATTGAGAATCCAGGACTGTTTCATTTCAGATATGGTTTGATCACCCTTGCATAGAATGAAACCATCACCTCCTCTTCTCCAAATCCTATATACTTCGACTAACACAAATCACCACGACTTTTTGTTGAAGGCCCAAACTGACAAATATAGAACCTCATGACCCATGGCTCCCTGACCTTTTATTTATTTTATTTGTTTTCTAAGATTTTAATGCTCATAGAGAAAATACCATAATATATACAGTTCTACCGTATCCTCTAGATCTGCTAGCAGAGCTTGGGATATGATAAGTACTCAAAGCCTAAAGTCTAAGAGAGAATATGCACAACTGAGGAAATTAAAAAATAAATGACATGGTTATTATCTGGGGAAAGGATTAGGAGAGCTGGCTGGTAAAACAGTTCTACATATAAAGTGAGAAGCCTGGACTCCATAATCGTTTAGTTTCCTCTTCATCTCAGTTTATACATTTCTATGAAAACATGTATTGCATCCCACGAAACAAACTCAGTCATTAGCAAAAATACTACCAGACTTTGTAATACCTTGTAATCTAGGAATGATTAAAATCCTCACCAAAGACACATAACCAAAAGTTATCTAATCATGAGTTCTATTAACATATTTAAATTTTGAGAAAACATTTAAAATTTTGAAAATGTAACTAATTACATCAACTAGTTAAGACGTCTATACTACCCAAGCTGGGATTCAGACGCTTGGGGTAGTATGCAAGGAAACTGTGTCAAGTGGAAATGAAATTTTATTGGAAAGGAACCGTTCCAGAATTGTTTAAAGAATTAGGGAAATGTTCAGAGGAATGAGTTAACCTTGCTTCTGCTGCTTGAAATGTGGGACCTTTTTACCCATAACATAAGTGGTAGATATGTGAGGGTAACTTAATAATTGCCAAATCTTTAGGTTAGATATTTTCTTGATTTTCAAATGGACTTGGAGACAGCCATGAAGCATTGGTCTCTGGGGTGCTCACGGAATCTGTTGCCAACTTTCTTTCTTCATTCCACTCCTTCTCTTTGAAGCCTTGAGTGACCGAAATACCCTTTTCCTGGAATGTGGGAGGGAGATAGAGTGGTCTTTTTCTGTTACAGGTGTCAGTGTGTCAGCTTTTCTGAGTACTACTGACGTGATTTCCAGCCCTGCCAAAGTCTTCCCATCATCTCTCATCTTGACTGTCACCTCCTATTTGCAATGGTCAATCCATGTTCCAGCGCTTTGGGCTTCTCCATCAAGGCACCCTCTTGACAGTCAATGGATCAAAATCTACATGATTTCCAACTTAGCTTTCAAAGATTGTTCCTTGACTCAGATAATTGGCTACTTCTAAAAGGATTTTATTTTATTTTTTTAAATTTTAACTCTTTTTTGAGAGAGAGAGAGAGAGAGAAAGCCAGGGGAGGGGCAAAGAGAGAGAGAATTTTCAGCATGTCCCACGCTCAGTGAGGAGCCTGATGCAGGCAGGGCTCTATCTCACGACCCTGAGATCATGACCTGAGCCAAAATCAAGAGTCAGATGTTTAACTGACTGAGCCACCCAGGTGCCCCCCTTATAAAAGTATTTTATTTTTTAATTTTTAAAAAAAGATTTATTTTTTTGAGAGAATGAGAACATGCAGGGGGAGGGGCAGGAGGAGAAGCAGACTCCCCACTGAGCAGGGACCCAGACTGGGGCTTGATCTCAGCACCCTGGGATCTTGACCTGAGCTGAAGGCAGATGGTTAACTCACTGAGCCACCCAGGCACCCCAAAAAGTATTTTAAATACACAAGTTACAGCTAACGGTTATACTGAGCTAGTATCTGGGGAGCACCTATTAGCAAACTGAATGACTAGGGCCTGTCCTTTGTTTAGTCTGTGAATACTACCCATTTGTTTGCTTGCAAACACTATGTATCTCCCACAGTAATCGTTATGTGCAAGCACTGACATCTTATACTTGGCAGGAGATTCAAATATGGGTAATTCAATAGCATTTAAAAAATAAAAACACATTATCTCTGACACACGAGCAGTAATGGCCATACTAAGCTGGGACAGCCGACAGAGAGCTGTGATAACGGTAGTATAACTGTGACCTGAAAAAATCTCTTTCTCTAAAATTGTGACCTTGCCATGGATAGTAGCACAAGGAAGTAAAATTTACAAGTGAAAATAATTTCCTACAACTTGCACTATATTTTCAGATAATTCTATTGACTTTTAGAGGGTTTATGCAGTCACTATGAGATCTGTTCACCCATTGACTCAATCATGTAGTAAATATTTACCAACCGGACAGAATACAGTTTGTTAAGCCATTTCTATTGCCTTGTCTCTGACTCTCGGGAGACAGAATTTCCAAGAAGAGAAAGCTCGAAACTACAAAATATGTTCAACTGGATTCCATTTTCTCGTATGTATTATGATCTGTGCTATGTATTAATTCCTTAAAATCAAAGTTGTAGCGCTGTCAGGGACTTAAATTTGTTAGTTTTGGTCATTCTATTTCAAATATGGGTAAACTCTGGCTCAGAGGAGTGAAGGAGCTTTCTCAGGATCACAGAGTTGATTAGTGACAGGGCCAGAATGGTCTTCTTGGTAAACCACAGTATCATTTATGTGTTCAAAATGCAAATTGTTTTTACTCGAGAACAGGATATAAGCTTTGAAGATTAGGAAAGGATTTCCCGAAGTCATTCCTGAGTGAATCCAGAGAAGAAATAGGACCTGGAGTCTTCATTTCAAGGAGGGTCTCTAGATAGTTAAGATATTAAAAGCAAAATTAAATAAACTAACGCTTGCAAAGTGCATGGATGAATCTGGGAAAGGAATAGATCCTCCCTCCCTCTCCTCTTTCCTTTGCATAAAGTTGATCTTATACTGATTAATCCAAAAATGATTACAGGCTTTTCAAATGGCTTGAATTTGTAAATTTATTCTCTCATTTTCAAGTTCATATGAAAACACACTTTTGTGATGCAGCATTTTGAGGAAAATATTTAAATATGTTTTCCTCATGGGGCAACCATTATTGCTCTGTGGAAGGAGAGCATAATTCGTGGTAACCTTTTTTGACATGTTGTTGAATCCCCAGATGTCAATCCATATCTTACATTCTTTGTTATCTGTTCCTGTAATTCAAATCTCTCCTCCACCCCATCAATATTCTATTTATGAATCATCTCATCAATACTTCATTGTATTTTGGTCATTTATTTTTTACTTTGCAGGTCCCACTCAAGAACAGTTTTCTCCCCCCCCCCGCCAGATATGTGGAACTTCTAAGTATTCTAGGGTATCAGATAGTTAATGATTCCCAGAAGAGATTAAAAATTCCTTCAATGTATTCCGAGGGGGAAATCTGTGGCACTGGAAGATGAATGTTCTTATTATTCTGGGGCAGCGTTGTTTCTGTAGAGAAACTGCCTGTTTACCCTCTCTTAAAGATGCCACCTCTTCAAGGTGGGAGAAAGTTTATTCTAGGTTATATGTTTTCCTTGTATCCTAATCCCAAAGCCATGCAACAGCCAGAGTTTCTAAGGCTAATAACAAACGCAGCACAATGAAAAAGTCATTTTAGGTAACCACCTAACAATCTATATTGATCCTCGAGGATCTCCTCAGACCGAGCTGAAATGAAGCTTCTGTTTCATCTTTACCAGAGGACCTCCAACCAATGGAGAAAGGCAAGGGTAGGATGCCACATACCTCATTATATGAAAGACAATGAACACAGCTCTAACATGGATGTTTCTTCATGAGTTTAAATCACATATTGGCAGCCTTCTTGAACCCAAAACCCTAAATGCATAACATCCCTTGACGCATTTACTGAAATTTTATATCTGGTTGGAAATTCCAAGAAATCGGAACCTAGAAGAAACTTGTTATTCTCTTACACGATGTATTTGTTTCTTCAATCACTTGTTAAAATGAAATGTTTGTTCTAATATTTGTACAGAACTAGCAGACATTTTAAATTTTCAAAAGAAGGAAGTAGAGTTCCTGTGTCCTAGACCTGGAGATTATAATGTAGTTGAAGAGCTAAGACATGCGTGAGATAAACAGCTAATGGATATAAATGGATTGCTAATCTTAAAAACATATAAAACCATGAGAGACTATGGACTCTGAAAAACAACCTGAGGGTTTTGAAGGGGCGGGGGGTGGGAGGGTGGGGGAACCAGGTTGTGGGTATTGGGGAGGGCACAGATTGCATGGAGCACTGGGTGTGGTGAAAAAACAATGAATACTGTTACGCTGAAAATAAATAAAAATTTTAATTTAAAAAAAAATAAAAATATAGTCTTGGAATGATCAGTGTAGAGTGAAATTATTAGTTTTTTATAGGTAGAATTAGCATAAAGATTTAAATGCCTAAGGAGTCTCTGGGCCCATGGAAGGACTAAATATGTGCATGAAATGTGAGCAACTTAAGTCATGCTAGTGAAAATTGTAAATGCAATGAAGGAATAACCAAAGAGAAGCATATCTGGTTAAGACAATTATATTTTATGCATGGAGTATGCTCAATTGTTACTTTGCCCACTTTGTAAATCAATACTCTACTTGAAATAGTCTTGTAGGGCAAACCCTGGATATACAATTACAATGGGTTATTTCTTTAATGCATGAAAATTGAAGACCTCATGAAAGCTGGTAAATTGATTTGTTGGGAACAACTGAACCCAAATTTCACAATAAGAGCAACATACAAATTTTTACTCCCACCAAAAACATCGACCAAGTGATTTCTCCAACTCCCGTTCCTCTCTACGAAGGGAAAAATGACCCATGGCCACAGAGGCTCAGCGAATACATCTAGTCTGGTCTACACATTCTTCTGGGTGTCCTTCGATATTCTCATCACTCACTTTGAGCTGAGGGAGTTTGCTTCTAGCTTCAGGGCCCCTGGTTTAGTATTTGCCAGTGCGCTTGCTCCAAGTACAATATTCTGACTCTGAGTTTCTGTCTGCTGTGATCTGAGACCTCACCCTTGATGACTTCCTTCTTCTTGTGTGATTAGTATTTTCCTTCTTGCTGTGACAGTGGGAATGGATTGATAAGCCCCTGTGCGGATAGCATATCCTTTTCCTGTTTGACTTCTAAAACGAAAACGAAGTCCCTCACTTACTTATGCCTAAGAAACACTCTATTTGCTGTATAAAACAAACATTCCACTGGTAAGAATAACTCTGGTGTGGTTTATTTACTTTATGTGGGTGCTTCAGGATCACACGACACATGTAAGTGAGTGATGGGTATGTGCACGTGGAATTAGAGAAGGGACCAGAGTGGATAGAAGTGGGTAAAATGGAGAAAACATCCTATAGAAGATGAATTGATTTTTTTTTATATATATAGTTTGGTGAAAGATGGTTGATGAATATTCCAAATAGGAGAACCAGCATGAGTAAAGGCACATGATGGGAATACGTAAGTCATCCTTTCAAAATGAAGGCAATTGCACAAAATGCAGGGCACTATTGAACCCGATCACGTTTTCATTTTGAGTTGAAGTAGGCTCACAGAGTACCGAGAGCTTGGTAGGAGAGAACCCCTGAGCCAAGTGCCCTATGTATATTAATTCATCACTTTCACAACTCCTTGGAGGAGGCACTATTTTTATTTACCCTATATAAGTGAGGAACCGAGGCCTAGGGTCTTTAAAACAACCAGAAGTGGCATCATAAGTAGCAGACCCAGGACTCAAACCTAAGTAGTTTGGCTCAAAGGAGAGCATGCACTTGTTTTGAAGACTCCCTTACGTGTCAACTGACAACTTCATAGTTAATAATTCATTGGCTTGCTAACTAAAAGCATCAGAAGCCTATTCTGGGGTCAATTTCTTCTTTCATGAGTGCATAGTATGTCAAAACATAGGCCTGAGAAAGCAAACACTTGAGTTCATTATGATCTTGCTGAAGAACCTAAAAATTAATCCAGGCAGTCTCTTGGGCTTGTGTTAAGTATGAACTTCAGAGAAAGGGGCCGCAGGGAACTTTCAGTTAGCTATACCCAGTTGTCTGATCCTTCCAAGTCCTTTACCTTCTCAGCCAGCCTAAAACCCCTGGTTTGGTCTGTATCTCCCCACAGGGATTTGACAGGGCTCTTGGAGTTCTGGCCATATGAAAAACAGAAAAACTCTGCGGCTGGAGGCCTGTAGGATAAAGGAGCCAGAGGATGTCTGTATATATTGTACTTTGCAGTCTTTGCAAAGGATTCAAAATTCAGAACCCTTTCTATCAGTCCATGAGACTGATAAAATGCCCACTATGATTTGATTTAAAGTCTACTTTGATATGATTTACTTTTCCAGATCTGGAGATAATGTCTGTTCATGATTCTTGACCTTGCTAGGGGTCATGGGATTCCTCTGATGCTATTTTGAAAAATATTTTTGAGTGGTTGAATTTTACTTAGAGTATCCAACACTCACAATACAAGCCAATATGAAACTTTCATTTTTCCCCCTTAATTATGTAACTTCAGACAGGTGAATGTCTTGTCCCTTGTAAGGCTTCTGCCTTTTATTGTCTATTCTGAACTGAATCTGTTTTAATTGGATATGTTGACCTAAAAAATTAAACACATGACCTCAGTAGCCAGAGGAAAGCTAGGCTTTCAATTCTGGTAATAGACGGTAGCTATTTGATGCAAGGTCAGACAGAGAAATTCCATACTGAGAGTGTATTCCTTTTGTATGGTGGTAGAATGGATCCTGCATTGGGGGGAAAAAAAAATCCCGGCATGGTACATAAAACACTCAACAAAAGAAAAGCCTGTCTCGATCAGGTATTTTGAAAATGAAAATTTCTTTACATTTCCACAAAAATGAACTCCAACATGAAGCATGTTTTGTCAGTGCTTTAATCTATATGAAGCACCAATAAAGCAAGGCCAATAACTTCTGCTAATAAAGCAAAGTAAGAAAAGTATAATCTAAACACAAAGTATGGATTTGCTAAGATTTCTTCCATGATTTTTACCTTATTCTACATCAGGCTTTTATATATTCTCTTTACTCAGTGTCGAATGCCCATCAAGAACGAGTTAGTGAGTAATGTGTGTTTTTGTGCCTTTTTGTTCATGTTTGAGTTGCCATTATTAGGAGCAACTAGCTCAGTGAAACACAGTACACCTGCTCGGTGATCAACAGTGCTTCTATTCATTTGTTCAGTGTTAAAGCTGTTTTTAAAAGTTATTACATGTGCTTAGCCTTTCTCATAAGAAAAACAAAATAAAAAGTCATTTGCTTCAAATAAAACATTAACATACACACTGCCAGCTCCCAATTTGTGGGTTGTTTGTATATATTATGCTCACAAACACAGGAATACTAAATTTGAGCTAAAACGGTTTTTTCCCTGTTTTCTACAGTGTTCATGAGAAATACCATAATTTCCTTAATTAAACTGAACTCCTGTTGGACCCTTTGGAATCCCTGATTTATTCCTGTTGTCATCTCACTGCCGGTGATTAGTCATGAAGTCTATTGGTTGACCATAATGTCTTTCTTATTCAGCCATATACTGAATGGAGAATACTTCCATGATGTTCTTGGAGTACACTTATATCTCTTCAAGGTTAGCACTGAACTTCTAACAGTTTTATGCCTCTAATGCCTCTCTTACACAATATTTCTTTTTTTTTTTTAAAGATTTTTTTTTCATTATTTATTTGTTAGAGAGAGCGAGCGAGCACAGGCAGACAGAGTGGTAGGCAGAGGCAGAGGGAGAAGCAGGCTCCCTGCCAAGCAAGGAGCCCGATGTGGGACTCGATCCCAGGACGCTGGGATCATGACCTGAGCCGAAGGCAGCCGCTTAACCAACTGAGCCACCCAGGCGTCCCTTACACAATATTTCTTATAACTTGTCAGCAGTCAGTCCTAAATTGCTGATTTCATGCTATCATTTATCTGCTCCCAAACTTTCCCTTGGCTTGATGTCCCTATGGGTTAATGTCCTCGGCATTCAAAGCCTCTCACCCTGTAATCTATATTTTCCATTATAACCATACAAATACCTTTCATTTAGGAAAGCTGGTTTTATGAAATAGTCTTCTGCAATGCTCTTTCTAAATCTGTTTTCAAGCCATTTTTAGCTTTCTATTTCTCTTTAAGATATAGAATCTTTGAGGTTCTCTTTGAGCAAAGCAGACTGCATTGACCCTTTTCTCCTCTGAACATCCAGAATAAATTTATAATAATCTGGGTAGTTCTTCTTTTGACATTTAATATGTATCACCTTTTATAAAATATTAGATATATTTTAAAAATATTAAACTGAATTTCTGAAAAGTAGGGACATGGTCTTATACTTCTTTGTATCACCTGCAACACAGAAACTATCACCTAAAATGTTCAGGGAGCTCAACAAATATATTTCCATGATTATTTTCAATTCATGTGAAATCTAAAATACTTGATTAATCAGAATGTTCTATTCCTTATATAATCTGAGCCTAATTTATGGATTTGAATTTATATTACAGGTTGATTTTATTTATATACTGTAGGATGTTTGCATATTTTATTTACAACCAATATATAATCAATATAAGCAATAAAACATACAAGGATATGTACTCACAATAATCTATTTCCTGCCCTTTTTTCGTTGGACTGTAGATTCCTTGATAAATAGACTTCTGAATCTTTTTGGTATAGATTACTTCCTCAAAGAATAACATATAGTTCCATACAACCCTCAGACACTCATAAAATTGTAAAGCAATGCAAACAAGGCGTAAGAACTCTTCCAAGAATCCTGAAACTAAGTCAGAAGATCTGATCTTGAGATATCCAGAAAGAACGAGGTAACTCAACAGATGCTAAACTGTGATAAAAAATTAATTTCTAGATTCCCTTTATATCTAATTTAAGCCTTGCAAGTAGGAACTCTTAAAAGACCCATTCTGCAGTGTGGTCCATTGACCCAGACTCTTCCACAGAAACCCACAGTATACATGTTGTCGTCACTTAGGTATAAAACAGAACATCATATGGTCAAGATCTGCTCCTCGTGGCCACACCCAAGACCTCCATTCCATTTCCTCCTGATCGCCATCATTCACAGATCACACCATCACTTTTAGCTTACTGAACCCTTGGGTTTCTGACCCTCTGCCTTCTCCTTTTTTCTCACTCCCATCCCGTTCTGGGGAATGGTAGAATTCTGTCACTTCCTAGATTTCACTTCTGAATTTTTTTCCTCTGTCTCATCTCATGACTCACACCCACGGTCACCCCATTAGAGCAATACCTCAGAAATCTACTGCAACGATGTAGTCTTTGACACAGCTTCATATCCTATCCTACCAGGGTCCTGACTGTAAATTTTCCTTGACCTCGTTGAGACCTCCTAATGATCCTACCATTTTTGCATTAGTAATCATTGCTCAGATGACTCTCCTTTCTTTATAATTCTACTTATTGCCCGTGGTCCAACATTATTTTTATTTCCTCATACACAATCACCAACCTGGTCTCTCTCGCCTGCTTTTAAACTGACGAGGTAAAACCTCAGCTATTTACATTCTTTGTGCCAACACTTGAGCTGCTTAATATGCCTAGATTTTGGAGAAAAAAATAAATTATTTCAGTGACTGGATTTACTTTTTTATTGTTAACAGTGAATAATATTTACCAATATTTTCATCAATGTCCCACGCCAACTGAATATGTTCACTTATTCTTGCAGAAGTACGTTGCTTAATCATAGTTTCAGTAAAGGTCTGTGGGAAGCACTTTATGTCTTTGAATGTCTGAATATTTTGTCTTGCTGTCATTTAAAAAAAATCTAGTCAATCTAGGCATGGAGTTGTTGTTGCAATTTATGTTTTTCAGTCTCCTGGAACTAGCATGACATTTACTTCTGAAAACATTTTATTATTGCTGATGAGAATTCTGATGGTAGTGCACTTGTCTGGATCTTTTAAGTCATCTTTCTTTTTTTCTCTAGAAGCTCTTAAGATTTTAACATTATCCTTGAAGTGCTTTTATTTAATTATAACTCATCTCTGTGGGTTTATTTGTATTTGAGCAGCTTAGTATTCACAGTATACGGTTTTTTCCTTTTGCAAAAATCTCAGAAGTATGCCTCCAAATATTATTTGCCCATTATTTCTTGCACTCTCTTTTTTGAAACTCCCTTTAGATGTAAAAGCATCTGAAATGATCTTCCACATCTCCTAATTTCTTGTTTCTGTTTTTAACTATTGGTGTTCCGGGTGACTTTGTCAGTACCGCATTTCAATTTACTAATTCTCTCCTTAACTATGCTAGTTGTGTATTTATGGGATCTGTTGATCTTTTTAATTTGATAACATTTTAATTCATAGACTTTAAATTTCTCTTTCATATTCACCTATTTTCAGCCAGTTTTTCTTTCACAAGTTATTATTCTTTTGAAGTTGATATTATTCTTTCATTTATCTCTTTGAGCATCCTAAACATTTGTGTACAATTAATTTCACCAGAAGTGATTTTGTATTCTAATTACTCATTTCGTTGCTTTCTTAGGATAAATTTAAGTTGCTGAGTTCACTTTGAGTTGACATTTTCCGTTTTCTTTGCCTTGCACTTTCTTCACTAGTTCCGACCTTGCAGTTGCCTCTACCCTGCTGCCTCTTTACAAAACTTAGCACTAAGTCTCACGATGGTGTTTCCGGGCTCACCAGACCCCTCACTGACCCAGGAGGTGATCTGACTCAGTCTCTGGCCCTGAGACTTTTTGCTGCTCCCAGCTACCTCAATAGACCCACAGCTCTCTGTAACATAAAACCCCAGGCCTCAGGCAGTAGACCTTTCATGTTAGGTTACCTCACTGTGGTGGGTACTAGATTAGTTTCTGTCATTTCTCTTTCCTTTTATCTGGAGGAGTTAGAAAGCTATAAACTTTCTCAGATGTGAAGTAAGTACCTTCATGCTAGATTTGGAAAGTGCAAGTGAGGTAAAGCCTCTGTCTGCCTCTGTTGGGATGTAAGGGCACAGCTTTCCTGAGACAGTTTCTAGTGAACCAGGGACTGGTAAAGCTGCCAGCATAGGACAGCTCCCAGAGCAGCTGAGGTTGTACCTGACACTATGGTATTCTGCCATCATTCCATGATGTCCAGTCTAGAACCTGATTCTTCAACCCTCCCAATAATTTGTAAGCACCTGATCTTCTGTACTAAATTCTATACTATGTTTCAAATTTCTTTTTTTAAATTTTTTTTTATTATTAACATTTAATATATTATGTTTCAGGGGTAAAGATCTGTGATTCATCAGTCTTACACAATACACAGTGCTCACCACAACACATACCCTCTCCAATGTCCATCACCCAGTGACCCCATCCCTCCCACCTCCCTTCACTCCAGAAACCCTGGATTGTTTCCTGAGATTAAGAGTCTCTTATGGTTTGTCTTCCTCCCCGGTCCCATCTTGTTTCATTTTTTTCTTCTCTCCCCTATGATCCTCTGCCTTATTTCTCAAAGTCCACATATTAGTGAGATCATATGATAACTGTCTTTCTCTGACTGACTTACTTCACTGAGCATAGTACCCTCTAGTTCCACCCATGTTGCAAATGGCAAGATTTCATTTTTTGATGGCTGCATAATATTCTTCTGTGTGTGTGTGTGTGTGTGTGTGTGTGTGTGTGTATGTGTACCACATCTTCTTTATCCATTAATCTGTTGATGGACATCTGGGCTCTTTCCATAGTTTGGTTATTGTGGACATTGCTGCTATAAACATTATGTTCCAAATTTCTAGAGTGCTTTATATTCTTTCTTTTTTTTTTAAGATTTTTTAAAAAATTTATTTGAGAGAGAGAAAGAAAGCACAAGCAGGGGAGGGGCAGAGGGAGAAGCAGATCCCCACTGAGCAGGGAGCCCAACACAGGGCTCTGAGCCAATGGCAGATGCTTAAACGACTGAGCCAACCAGGCACCCCCAAAGTGCTTTATATTTTTTTCTGCTGAAACTGATACACCCACCCTAACTCTAGCTTTAAGAGGGAGCTTAAAATTAAGCTAATTTTATCCTTCACCCTGAAGAACCCAAACACCCAGCCACCATGCCTGATTCTTCAAGTGAACTTACTGTCTTACTTTTCTGCTCTGTTTTGGGTATGGAGATGATTATATTCTTTCTAAACTCAACTGAGTCTTTGTTTGTTTGTTTATTCTATTAATAATAAAAGGGGCATAGGGAGAGGAAGAGAGAGTCTTAAGCAGACTCCATGCTGAGTGCAAAGCCCAAACAATAAATTGTTTGTTTATTCTACTAATATATTATTTCTCACTGCTTTGGGTTGGGGGAGAGAGAATGCTGTCCAAGTATAAATTTATTACAACATCATAACTAGTGGGCCCTTCATTAAGCTGGGGTTACCTTAAATTTGAGGACCCAATCTCCAATAGGTGTATACCGCCACCTCTTTCAATTCTACTGCACTTCCATAGGAAATTAAGCTTTTTTATTCTCCAGATAAAGAGCTTCAAACCTGTCTTCTCTTTTCAAATACTTCCAACTTCTCCCTTGAACTCCACACTCTTATTTAATTTGCCACCAAGAAAATAAAAACCATCAAAATGGAACTCCTTTCTTCTTGCTACCACCCACCCACAAACCTAACTGCATCTGTGCAGATCTTTGCCTTTCCTCCTGCTACATTTCAAGAAGGGCACCTGCTCTATTCACAGGTGAGCCTCTTCAGATCTGCCCTGGATCCCATTTCCTCTTACCACTTCTAATCCAGTGGTCAGAAAACATTTTTTTGGTAAAGGTCCAGGTTGTAAAAGTTTTAGGCTTTGTAGGCTACGAGTTCACTCATCACAACTCAAGACTGCTGATGTAACATGAAAACAGCCATGGACAATAAGGAACTAAGTGGCTGTGGCTTTTTTTGTAAAGCTTTATTTACAAAACCAGATGATGGAGTTGGGGCCCGAGTTTGCTGATTCCTGATGTGGAACTTGCTTCTTTGGTTACCTTTTCTCTCCTGACTCACCCTTCCCTTCTTCGCTACTCGTCTGCCTTGCAAACATCTTAAGAAAATATCAATGACCTTTTGATACCACCTCCCTCCTGTAGCTATTGTTCCAATTTCTCTCCTTTACCTCATGGTCAATATTTTCAAAAGAATTGTTGGCTCTCATTCTTTCCACTCCTTTGTCTTCCATTCATTCTTCAATCCTCTGTCTTTGAAGGCTCTATTTAAAGTGGCCTCTCCTTCTCCTCATCTCTATCTTATCACTCCAGTTTCTTTATAGTACTAACACTTGGTAATTATTTCATTTGTTTCCTTTTTGTAAAAGCCCTTCCTCACCCTCCAGAGAGAAAGTCCCATGAGGGTGAGGACCTGGTCTGCTTTATCGCTTGATCACAGGAACAGATTGTGAGAGTTCCATGCACACCCATTGGATGAATACATGAATGGGTACAGTGCACTGTTTTAGACACTAATATGCTGTTCGGAGTCCCCTTTTCCAGAATTTATTTCCCCAGATGCTGAGAGTGCTCCTGGCAGATGGCTCTTTGCTGGTATCTTTGCTAAAGGGAACCACAATGCTCAAAGTCATGGCACTCATGGGGAGGCACACTCAATGAGTAATCAGTGTAGGAGTTACAAGGATCTGGTACCCTCTGGTCTCAGGACCATTCTGAAGGGTTAACCCAACTTTGGAGCTCCTTGTTGAGCAAGAGGAAGCCTCTGATGAGACTACAGAGAAGCTCGACTTCTCTCTACCCAATTCTGCTTCAGTTCTTTCCCTAACATCTTTTCTTGGGTGTTCATCCCAAGAGCACCCCCAGATAAATCTCCTATTGTACAGTCAGCTTCTTTAGGGAACTCAACTTATAATGCTTGCTGAAATTTAACTGGTCTGTAAATGACAACTTGGAATTCAAACAATTTTCTACTGAATTTTAAAGTCAATGCACGTTTCTTCATCTGTTTGTTGGAAGTCTTACATGATTTTTTTTCCTTTAGTTTTAAAATAAACCCCTTCCCCTTCTTTTCCTTTTTTCAGTTCTCTTTACCATTAAAATGGACTTACAGCAATAGAGTGAATGTTTATTTTTCTCATCAAATCTATATGCATCTATTATTTAGTTTAGAATAAATCTATCCAGAAATGTTAGTCTTTCATGCATTATTAGGATATCTTTTCTTAAATGCCCACCATCTTTCTATTTGCAATGATCCTCCTGTCAGTAGCAGATGTGACCAATATTTAAATATGTATAATTATGCATGTGTATATTTAAGTATTTATGTCTCTGAAAGCCAAAATGCAATGTGTGTTCTTTGGCTTTAGCTTGTAAAATCTGGCAAAACCTAAAAAAAAATTTTTTTTAAAGATTTATTTGAGTGAGAGAGAGCGCACAGCAGGGAGAGGCAGAGGGAGAGGAAGAGAGAGTCTTAAGCAGACACCATGCTGAGTGCAAAGCCCAATGCAGGGCTCAGTGCAGGGCCTGATCTCACAATCCTGGGATCATGACCCTGAGATCAAAACGTGAGCCAAAGCCTAGAGTCAGATGTTAATGAACTGCACCAGCCAGGCACCCTGAGAAAACCTAAAAATTTAAGGAGGGATATCTGGGAGAAACACTTCTAGAAGAGTTATTTATTTCCCAGAAGCTAAATCATTTCCAGGATGTCCTTTTAAAACATCCCCAAATAATAGCCTTGAAAAATCTAAAGCCTTTTGGACTCAACCTAGAATTCAGCTATAATTCATTTATAGTAATGGATAAAAATGACTAACCTGAAAGTTTACAAAACACGATTACTTAATCTTCTTTTTCTGAAAGTGAAAATTCTTTATTTTATACTGGCATGGAAGGTCCTTAGAAGAGCTTGGTGCAATCATTGACAATTGAGACACACCTTTTTCTACCTGTTTTCCATATAGGAGACTGGGAAGCCCTGCAAAATCCTCAAGTCTTTGGGCCTCAGCTTGATCACATCTACATAGATCATGGTTCCCATTTCCCCTGGAGGCTTCTTTTTAAATGATGTCTATGAAAGCCTTATGTGTTTATGCCTAGAGTTTCTTGAGCAAAGGGACCATGTGGGGTTCTGTTGTATGTCCTCAGGTGCTGAATAATGCTTGTCCCCTAAATATAATGGGAATATGTGTAGGGAAACAGTTCAGTGTTATTTCCAAGGTTCTTCTTTACACAGCTGCTCAAGTTCAGGAAAAGAGGAAAGTGATGCAAAATTACAACCATGTTTAATTTCTGCTAACTAAAACATAAAGTCAAGCATGGTCACCTCAGCTGCCATATTAATTGCCAATCCTTATCATACATCATTAAGAATTGAGCCTAAGTAAATGCAAAATTAGATAAGCAAAGCTATTACCTTCATATGTAGCTAATATAGCTCCTTATTTAATGATTACACAAACTGGAGCCCATGATGAAGGTAAGTGATATTTGCATTACTCCCATGCTTGTTAAAAGGAAAGTGTGAAGTCCG